>NC_040895.2:15706850-16006850 GCF_900634795.4 Betta splendens
TGTCAGACAGGGCCAGAGCAGCAGATGCTGTAATGTAAACAAATTGTTGTATTTAAGAATTTAAAATGCAAAGTTCTGTGAATGTGGATTCTGATGGATGGCTGAGATATAACCCACCTGCATTAATAGCTAGCACATCTGGATCATTAGCACCGTCAACTGACAGCAGGTTACAGAGGATCTTGGGAAGAAATTAGGACACACAAAGATACAGACGAATGAAAATGTTTATCTTCCAGCTTTAAACAGTAAAAGGAAGAAAACCTAAACAGAATTTAAAAGTGAACTGACCTGAGTGTCATAAAAGTAGCCGGGAGGGAAGAGTGGTCTGATAGATCTGTCTGAAGAACAGAAACATCAGTGAACATTAGTCAAAATATTCAAGCTTAGCACATTCACAGCTTAACACCACTACACACACTAAATCTGCTACATCAAAGCTACTCATGAAGTCACCTATGAGCCTGCTGGTGAGGATCTCATTGTCGGTGGTGCCCAGCTCTCGCCTTAAGTAGTTGGTGGGGATCCGTCCAGCAGCGGCTGCTTTCTGTCTGTAGTCCACCTGTCAGTGAAGTTGCATTAATGTGTTGCATTATAGTCAGCTTGTGGATATAAATGTTTGTTTTCTGCAAACCAAGTAACAAATGACACTTTCAGTCAGGACATACCACCAAAGGCATGAAGTTGGAAGGAGATGGTTTGGTTTTGCTCACAGCAGTCACCATCACAGAGGTTTCACCGAGCTACAGACAGAAAAACAGAACACAACATGCAAAAAACCCCAAACGAACGAACAAACAAACAAATACACGCACGCACACACGCACGCACTTAGAACAGGACAGAATATATTGGAAGCATTCTATTTCTTTTTTTTTACTAAATATTTGGGTTCTGCATATTTACTTGTCATGTGTTCAATGTTTACATGGTACAAATGTGTATTTGTACCAAAACATCAGGTGATAGCTTGTTTTTTCTGTACCTGTACAACAGCAGATCCATCTGCAAACCTGGCAAACCTCCCTGAAGAGATCTCAAGCTTTCTACAAGGACAAAAGACTTGAAAGTTTAGCACCGAACCACTGTCAGGTTTACATCACCTACCTAAAGGCTAATGCTCTGCATTGTAAAACAAAATACATTTACATTACAAACGGGAAAGTATATCAAAGCAATGAAAGTACTTCCATTCCATAAGACATCTGGTACGGTAACGTCTTGTATGTACAAATCACCCCAGGTTTGTCCATATTATTTGAAACCAAGTATGAATCCTGGAAAGTCAACTCACTTTTTACCAAGGTCCACTCCCACTCTGCGTGGAGTAGCATGGCTGCTGTAGACGCTCTGGTGACACAGACGGACATGAAGGCGGACAAACGAGCGCCCCAGACTGAGCAAGTACCTCATACCTGAGACGACTTAGCAGCAACAAGGAAAAACTGATGTGGAGGCTTTCAAAGCTCAGAAATGCGCATGGGGGCTTCCATGACAGTCTGTCACGTGTACCAAGTAACGCTTTAGAAACGCGTCTCCTGATTGAACCGTCTGGTTGTGTAACATCAAAAGGGTCCGGTACATCCGGTACATAAAGGTTCCGCATATTGTCGAAAATGCTACAAATACAAGTGAATAAAAGTAAATTCAAAGAGTGATTTGATATTTTACTAAATACGAACGTGTGTTGACTATGGCTCCATGCTCCATGAATCACAAGCGGATGCAATCCGCCAATAATACACACATTTCTTCCAAGATTCCCTGGAAGTAACTAAAACTTACACAAGAGTCTGCATTGTAAACATATAAAGAATATTTTGTAGTGTGTGTGTGTGTGTGTGTGTGTGTGTGTGTGTGTGTGTGTGTGTGTGTGTGTGTGTGTGTGTGTGTACGCAGGGTTTTTATATTTTTATGCCTCGCTTGTAATTTAAAACCTCACCACGAGGTGTCAGTGCTACCCGTCAAAGATACTATTTTTGCTAGCGCAAGATTAAACTGATTAGCATCTTCCCTTCCATAATGCTTTAAAAATGTATCATTCAACTGAAGTACATAGTTTATTAAATATAAACAATTTTCAGGTGAGCACTTTACACATGGCAAACACGTGATTAAGATAAGTGTTTGTTAACTGTGAAATATTGCTACAAAGTTCCTATAAAATATATTTTAAAAAAATCACTATGTGTCCATTAATTTGTCAGTACACCAGACTGCAGTGAAAGTTAGTGGAGCCAAACAACCCTCCAGTCAGACACTAAGCCAGCTCTTTAACAGTGGGGCTGCTGCAGTTGTTATGGCAACAGATGAGTGTTATCAGCATCTCTAATACTCTCTGGATTACTTTCACACATACACACACTTGCATGCACACAAACGCATTCACACACTCCAACTAACTGAGGAACCATTGGATTTCACATGAGCCTGTAGACACGGAAACACACAAGTCCACAGTTTTATTATTACCTCACAGGTTACTAGCATTGTGTGCTAGGACAATGGCTTTGGGACACACAGAGAACTCATTAATAGCAAGCAGAGCCACGGGTTATTAGTGGCTAATGGACCAGTCAGTATTTGGTGGTAGATTATCAGTGGGGGATACTAACTTACTTTGTGTTGAAAAGGTTATGTTTTATGTAAATATGCATTAATCAATAAAGACATCAATCTGTATTCATGAAACATTACCAGGACATTTTTCAGGGTGACATGAACGGGAAGAGGTTTTCTGGTCACTGAAAGGGCAAGGATTATTGTTTTCCCACTCATTCGACATCCATAAGGTTGAGAGAAACACATTTTAGATGACCCTTTTTAACTTGAGGCATGACGAACTAGGTAACAAGTGTGACACTTGTAGTAAGTTGGTTCCATGTAATAAGGTCACACTTTCTGCTGCATTCCTAAAATGTTGACTCCCTGTGGTGTTGGTGATCTGAAAAGCATCTTAGACAGAGAACAGATGTAGTGATTTAAATACTTAAGCTCCAGTGGCAAAAAGCTGATTGAGTTTTGGTCTCGAGCTGAATCCAGAATCTTGTGAATCCCGGATGGAACAGTATAAAGCAATTAACCGATCAACAGGCTAAGGCCAAAAACCTCAGCAGAAGTGTAATAAAAATGGTACATTGTGTTGTAATGTTGTGCAATTAGTCTTTGGCCGCACCAAAGGTGTTTCAATTATTTAAACTGAAGCTCTGATCGATCTGATTGATCTGAATGATTTGATATTGAATTGATTTCCACTAGAGGCTGGAGCTAAACTAACACTGAGTGACCTCCACTGTGGAGAGAAAGGTCAGATGTTTAAATTCTAAATGCCTTTGTTAATCTAGAAAGACACATTGGTCTATGTAAACACGTGCCTTTGTAGTGGTTCAGATTTTGATGATGGTGCTACTCAATCACTTTATCATAAAATCACCACTAAGCAGTACATTTGGGATGTACCTTTTTACTGTCTCAATTTAAGAAAAATGTGCAGATGATCTAAAGTAATCACAAACACAAAAACAATAGTATAATTCTTATTGTGCATCTACAGTAGCAATAGGCTATTCATCACATTAGCCTGTTTTCTTTTCTATAAGAAATAGGATTAAATCTATTTAATTCTGCCCTGCCCAGTGTTAGACAGCCGGCCTGCATTCAAGCCCACACAGGTCCAGCCTCAAATCCAAATGTTTGCGGTAACTTGTAAATTCCTGTGAAATAACTCAGAGGAAACTGCAATAATTGAAAGAAACCAGGAAGAGAATTTTAATTTAGAAAAGCTGGAAAGTCATTGAGTATTCCATTCATTCCATTCAAGATTGTTACGTAGGTTTTATGTCAGTCCTGCTTTGTGAAAGCACATTTTTCTGATTGTATGTGAATTTTGCTTCTATTGGTGATTGAGTGTGTTAGAGTCTGTATGAGCAGTGAGTCACTGGGTGGAGGTGGATGCTGCTTTGTAAAAACATCAACAATAGATTTTAATATAACGTAACGGCTCTGTGTCTTCATTGTTTCTTCTGGATGGCTGAGACCTACTGTCTTTGCCCACACTAGCATTTCAAGAAGCCTTTGACCTGATGTGCATTTACTTAACTTACATCCCTCTGGTCAAACATGTTTTGCAGGAAACAAGACAAAACAGGTCTCGTCATACATGCGGTGCCTGCAGCTAAAACACCAGGAGTAGTGACAGTTATTCTGTATGCAAATGGAGCCTCTGCTCATCCAGTAGAGTTGATGCTAGTGAAACATGCTCTTCTGAGGGAGCAGACAATAATGCATTTATTGTGACTGTAGAATCCACAGAGAGCACCCATGCTCCCAAATCAGCACTTCTGCTGTAATTATCTATATGGACACATGGCCTCTGCTGCTTATTCAGAGCATGGTCAATAATCAGTTGTTGATTAGTGTCTCCTACCTCTTCAGTGAACATAAGTGAGTCTGGACACGTATTTGTTATCAGCAGTAACTTCAGGCTGGAAAAGTTAAAACTATAGTAATGTTTGGTACTGAAAAAAACACTTTAAAGCCTGACTTTTTTAAACTATATATTTTTGTCATTTCGCTTTTTGATAAGCCAGCTAATTAACAACTAGTTGCAACAATAAATGTAAGTTTGATGAGCCAAATACAAACATTTCGTCATTTATCATCTATTTATTTCTTTCCTGTTTTTGTTTAATTATATATTGATTATTTTACAGTGTCCCTTTTTTTAAACTATTACAACTAGTAATAAAGTTTAAATGCAAAAGCAATGCATGGATCCTAATCTTAAAATATAACAAACAAATATTTAAAAGGGAAATGCATTATATATAAATCCAAGCACTTCAAAAATTCACAGTCTTACCATGCTCTCCTCCCATCCCAAAACTGGTATTTTAAGTGTCCAAACCACTAACACGTCGATGTTTTAATCCACGGCCTACTTTCTTTGCTGGGAGCTACGGAGGCGGAGGGAGACGCGCCGGGGAGGCGGAGGGAGGCGGTGTTCTGCGTCCGCCGGTCCTCCTCCCGGCGCCTACTGCTCAGTAGTCTGCAGCATTTGAACGAAGGCGGACGAGCGGCAGCGGAGATGACCTTACAGTGAATTAGAGGAGGGGACGGACGGACGGAGTCAGGACTCGGAGCTCCATCGTCTCATTTTCGCCGCGCTGGACGTTTAGTTCGACCCAGTCGTGTCGGAGGACTTTTAGCCGGTAGGTGTTTGTCTGTGGCAGTTGAGGTCGAGCCAGTAACGGACCTCCAGAGCGCGCCACTAGCTTAAAACCGTACCTGGCTCAGGTCCGTAACGCCAGCGTGACCCAACCCAACCCAGGCCAACGGAACCCGAACCAGCGCGAACCCGCGGGTAGGACGGAAAATGTAAGACTCCCCCCCCCCTCCCCCGTGCTTGGCCAGACCCCCCTCGTCGGCATCTGAAACAGCTGGGTCGTGTCTGGAAGATTGCGGATCAGCGTCTTTTCTGTGGCCTTTAGCCAAAATGAGCATCGGCTCGGCCGAATCTGCTACATGAGTGGAGTGTAAACGAAGGCATTTCCTCCGGAGAAGTGGACATTTTCTCCGTATCTGCAGAAACACGCTACCCTGGAAATATGGAGAGCGAGGTTTTTACCCCTTTACTGGAGCAGTTCATGCTGACGCCTCTGGTCTGCTGGGTGAGCGCCCTAATTAACTACGCGCTAATTAAGCGCCTCCGCCTGGGTCCTCGTTTAAGCATTTATTGGTCCTAAAACCTTATTTACATTATCCCATTTATTTCCAGGTGAAGACCGTGGGGCACCCGACGGTGACAGACGGCTCCAAATTATCGGAATATATTGAATTAGTGGATGGGATTTATCTGAACGAGATCATGCTTGAGATGTGAGTAGTATTACACACACACAGTCCTCTACAGAACTGATGTGGTCCTCAAACGCATCATGTAATGTTCAAGTAGTCTCTAAAGCCACGTTTCCTATAGTTGGACAAGTCTTGGTTTCTCTCCTCAGCGTAAAAAGGTGTAGAGATGGGTTCATGAGACTCACCCTGGGGCACACGCGCTAATCAAGTAATTCTTCAAGAACTCCAGCCCCCTGTCCAGCACTTAGAATTGCCTGCTGAAGTGAATGTAGGCTACACACAAAGGGACCTTGTATTGGGGGCAATGATGGGTCACACTGTCAGAAACCTTTGCAGACAGTTGTTCAGATCCCTTGGAGCTGTGCAGAGCGTCTGCAGAACGCCATGGTGCAGGGGGAGGCAGCGAGCAGCTCTGCATGTTTAATTCTTTTTTTTTTTTTTCCTAAATCACCCTACTGTCATCTGCAGCCGCCTGGGAGACACCCCGCCCCTGAAAGCTGCAGAGCTCACGTTGGTTGCACACTAAACTAGAGGCTGCCCATTAAGCTTTTGCAGATATACAGAGATATATGTAATTTTTGTTCAGGTAAAAGGGAAGTGGAGGCTCTGGCATGTTTGGCAGTGGCTTGGCTTTTTCCAGTCACATCCTAACATTTATAGCTTGACAGATGACAGCTTTCCACTCCTTTGTCTGGCTCTGTGCTGCCGCTTCCCGCTAACCCAACAGTTCTTCATATTTTCCACTAATGCCACACTTGACGCTGTCAGCATTTACCCCTCCTGTACGGAGGAGATTTCCTCGTCCCAGTGGAAATTGAGTTTCATCTCCCTGGAGATTATATTGAGGAAAGCCTCCTATGCCGCCTACCTTCCCCATGATTAGTTTGGTAGATTCATATTGATAAAGAGATGCTGAACATGCGCTTGTGCATTTTTGTCTGTTTAGGTTTTCCTTCAGCATTGAGTGATACTTTTCTTTCATTGGCTTATGCTGTAGCTGTTTTGCATTAGCAACTAATTAACCTGTCTGGCTGTTTCTCATCTGTGGTTGATAGCATCATCCTCGTGGTCTGTCACCTTCCACTGTACTCACCTTGTGTCATTTAGCTGCATCTCTCTAATGAACAGCCTGCCTTCATTTTTATTATGGTCTCCTCCCACCTTTTTATTCCCATGCTCTTCCTCCAGTCTGCTTTGGCACACACCACTGCAGGTTCAGTTTGTGTGTGTGTATAATGATAAAAATTACATGTCTTTAAATGTAACTGAACAAGCAAGCAGAAGGCTGTGAGTGAGGAGTGGAATGTTTTTTGAAAAAACCCTAACCATGATGGGGATGATGTGCAAAGAAAAAACATTGTTAGAATTGAAACCCTGGTTCGCACAGTCACATGAGGACTCCTCAGCTCTAAACATTAGAAGTTTTCGCCCGGTAGAATTGCGCTCTTTCCATAAATTGAGAGCTGGACAGGAATTTTGTTGTTGGTGTAGTGCCTCTACTTGAGAACAGTCAGCCTTGAGCTAAAAGGAACTGTAACAGGCTTAGCGTTGCCTGACAGGAATTCTCCGATTGCCAGCCACGACCAGCTCTGTGTTTACGTTAATGTGTGTGTGTGTGTGTGTGTGTGCCTTTCTGTAGGGCTTCTCTGTCTGCGTGGGTGTATCTGTGGTAGGTTTTTTCCCTGTGCATTTAGTTTTGGATGAAGGCAGCTGTTGCTAGTCGTCTTGTCTAGCCAACCCGGCACAGATGGCCTACAGTACTGGTCAGATGTTATGTTGGTGATGCAGCTCTGTCTGCTTCTCTAAGGTCTAAATGTTCATATCTGCTCAGTTAACAAAAATGCCTTTTACAGCTCTTGAATCTAAATATTGCAGCCTTTGCTGAGTTTTTAATCACCTACTAAACATTTACCAAAAAACAGGACGTTAGTAAAACGTCATGCAGAGTTATTAAAGCATTATGTTCACAGAATTGTGTGGGTGCTTAGTAATGCTTTTTTTTTCTCTTTGCCTCAATGTTGTTCTCATTAAAAGAAGCCTGGAAACCACATTGATGAAAATCCATTTATTTGTTAAAGTTTTGTAAAGTCCCATCAGCCCACAAAAATGTTTTGGTTGCTTTAGTTTGTGCTGGTTGTAATTGACCCAGTTGTGATGGAAAGGCTTCACTGGTGTTACCTCCTGTATCCACTTGTTTTTCCAGCGGTGGAGGGTTTTACGTCCGACGACACAATCAGTAGATGTACAGTTCACACATGCGGCTGAACATGGGTTGTTACCTTGAAACCTGATTATAACATTTCTTTGGTCCCGTCAGCTGTTGGCTTTATCGCTGTGCAAGCGTCTCTGTGTGGCATTAAGACGTGGCAGACAGGCCGGCAGCAGTTGTCACTGGGACAGCATGGGTGAGCATGGACCAGAGACCCCAGGATTATCCAACGGTTTGCTGACACCCAGATGGCACCACGTCCCCTCCCCCTGCTCTCTTGTGACTGACATTACCTAGCCAATTAGTTTGCCTCCTTGATGCTGTCAAACCAATTACTCTGTCCCAATCAGCAAGAACCAAAGCTAGTTCCGTTGCGCTCACAGTGACGAGTGTCCAGTTAAGTTCTTCTCTTTCAGGCCTGCTCTTGGGATTGTGAAGGTTCATTGCTTTGCTTGATCAGCCAGGCAGTCTGCGTGTGCTCATTGGGCCATGGGAAGTTATGGGAAGGAGACACTTAAAGCACTTAAAAATGTATACATGAATAATTCTTTATAGGAGAAAATTAGTCAAATATTCACTGTTACACTAATTAAGGTAATGTTTAGAAGGAGATCTACAGGTTAATGTTTCTATGAGACACTTTAGCGCGTGTTTGTAATCTGTCTGAATGCCAGCACAAATGGGTGTCAAGGCAGGAGTGAACATTTCCTATTAGCATCTTCTTTAGCATTTTCTGTTTCTGCTGAGCGCTTGCCAGAAAGTAAAAATGTGAGTCCCCTTTTCTGTTCTTGCTTTACCTTTTCTTACTCTGTGCCCTCACCTCTATTTCCTTTGCACATGATGTCAGTGCTTTGTTGGCTTTGTGTAGCGCTAGTTAAAGCAGACATTTTTGGGATTCCAACTGGACTAGCGTAAGGAGGCTGCCAGGTCTGCTGCTGTGGTGTCTGTCTGCTTCCCCACCGTTTCTGCATGAAGGTGCAGGATCAGGTTTGATTACACAGACCTTTACCCTATATTAGCAACACAAGGGTCAGGGTTAGTGAATTGTTCAAAGATACATTAATGTCAAAACAAAATTACAGTAGTTTCAGATATTCATTGACAAAAATGTGCTACTTTGCAAAGTTTTCAGTGACCAGTTTTATGTTTCATCGTGTCAAGCGTCTGCTGTGTTTGCACAGATTTTCAATGAATGACCTGTCCTCTGCATCGTTGCACTTCTCTGGTTCAAATGAATGAGTCAGGCCATCTATCTAAAATCTGTCATAACCGTTTTTGTGTGGAGCTCCTTTCTCGCCGCCTGTCTAGTTGGAGGATGTGTGTCGAGTCAGGCAGGAAACGGCAGCTGTGACCTTGAGAGGACAAAAACTTTAAAAGCTCTGCGTTAATGTGAGGCACTTGGAGCCTCACAACCAGAAACATGCCAGGTCCCACAGAGTCCATTTTATACACAGGTTTGCTTTTAGTTTCTCAGCTCCAGCGATTTAGAGTAAACCTCCCTGTAACCAGCATTTAAAGCAAATTGAAATATCTGGCCTGAATCTTGGTCAGGAAATGATTATTATCAAATTACTAGAATTTCAATAGAAAGCAGTTGATACGTATTTTCCCCAACCCGACCCTTTTTCTTTTAGGCTGTAGGCAAAATAAATACTCTAATTCTCTAAATGCCTATTTGTCGTTCATTCCGAATAAACACTTCCTCTTCCTGTCTCTAGAGGCCCAGTGGGTTAGGGAACAGAATTTAGTTCACAGGAACATCATTGCTCTGAAACATGTGCAAGAACTGTTGAGTTTTATTAACACTGATCTAACAATGAGGATTAACAGCAAAGTTGAATTAATCAGTGACCCAGTAACTTATTTACTAAAGAGGAGGAACTCTAACAAAAAGTTCACACCAGGACTTCTACTTTGCTGCTCAAAGTAATTGTTGGCACGCTATATTTACCCAAAGATCTTAATATCCTACATGCCATGTAGGCTTTTGTTTGAGATGTTGAATTTAGTTTCAATGTTTGATGGTCTTTGTGTTGTCCAGTCCAAACAAAGTTTCTAATCGCATGGCGGGAATGTGATTAGCTGCAGTCCCCATGGATACAATGGCTGAGCAGTAGAATGGGAAGAGGGTCCTGTGAAAACTGAGACAAAGATGGGAGAGAAACAAGTCTGTGAAAAACCAACACAAGGAAGTAGGGTGATGAGAACCACATACCAATGGTCAGATCCTCACTGGTCTGTTTGTATAATCCAGCTCCAGGGGGAAAAGAGCAGGAAGATGAGAAAACCAGAGGCAGTTATCTGGGAAATTGAGTTTGTCTGAAGATATACCTGCAATATTAACAGTATTCTTTTTCTTCTAACTCTCTAGTATTGCAAACTGACATGAGCCTCTTTCATGAGGTTGTACAAATACATGTGATGCATTTGTGCATCCTCTTCATTTTATGTGGCGTATTACAACATAAGACTGTAAATATACTGAATTGTCTTTAAGTTAAATTTCACCCTGGCCAATGTTGTTTATCCCACGCTTGACTGTTAACCTTAGCATGGCTGCTAATCAGGCTCACCCCCCTCAGATTCCTCTTACCACTGGATTCCTCTGTGTTTGTGTCTGTCACACACTCCCCTGCTGTGTTTGGACAGTACAGCTCATAAGCTCTATCCCCAGCACGTGGCCAAATGTAGCTTGCATTTTCTTTGTGTGCGTGCACTAAGGCCTGCTGTGTGTATGTGTGTGTGGGGTGGGGTATGTGCCTGGCTGCTCATGCAGACTGTAATGTGGCCTGTCATATATAGGTTAACATTGCTCCCTAACCCACCCAGCCAATGGCAGTCAGGAGATGAGAGGAGAGCACACTGTGGCCAGAGGCTCTGCATGAGGCTGCTGTTCCTATCAACAGGAGCGATGGACCAGCTTATTGACTGGCTGTCTGGCTGGCATTCTGACTACCTTTAATCCATTTGTCTATTTAAAGTCTTAAGTTTGCAGCATCAGCAGGATCAGCGAGGGAGGCAGCAAGTGGGATTTTTGACCCCCCATTACTGCACTAAGTGCCTGTATTTACTCCCCTGCTTATCTGTAGGGTGGAGTTACGGGGGGGCAGCCTGTCTTGTATTTATGTGCGGCTTCTCGGACCGAGCCAAAGAAATGAGGGGATGCATTTTGTGGCGTTTTGTAGCCTTGGTTGTTGTGGCCACCATGTTCTTAGCTGCCTCTCATGATGATGGAATGTGTGGAGAGACAACCCTCTCTGTGCTGATTACGCATTCAGCACCCTCCTCGCCTTGACAGGATTACAGCTGCCTCTCTACTCTTTAATTAATGGATTAAATAGACCCCCTACTATAAAGCTCAAAAGGGGCTGTGTGTGTGTGGGTGGGAGGGGGGGGTCATCGCCGTTCATTTAGACCACCATTAAAATGAGCCCTGTGTCCTCCTGATTAGCAGGACTTTGTTTGTGTGTGTGTGTGTCTGTGCTTGTGAGAACTGGTAGAAATTGATAAGGTTGGGAACTTGGTTGGTTTATGTTATGTAGATGAGCAATTAAATGGCCTTTTATACAAATAGGGCAGCAGTGTTGTATGGTGATTAGTCATCATATATGCTGACATACTGAAATGAATGTCTTTTTAAAGAAGTTAAAATCCTTCACCTTTATCCTCCTGTTTTGATATTTCAGCATGAAATTTGTTATTAGCTATGCAGACACAGACATGCCTGTACACAGATGCAGACACGCACACATGACTGCACACATGCTACACACTACATGCATGCGTACACACCCCTCATTCGCTAATGGCATGGCCTTTATTTGATGTCATGGTCCTGGGAGGTACTTATACGTCTCAAGTGCATTTCATGAAAATGAGAGCTGCTCCTTATCACTGATGCAAGACAGTAAAAAGCTCATAAGTGGTGGTTTCCTAGATGGCTCCAAGACAAATGTGTCATAAATTAGAGACTGGCATTTTAGTGTCATTTTTCCCATTGCTGTAGTTGCACAAAAGACAAGACCAGATCTCAAACATGCCGCCTCAGGATGACATTATTGTAAAGTCCAAATAAATCCAGTCATGTTTTACAACATTTAAATGTAGAACTGTTTTCTCAACCTTTATGTGGCATCATGTAAGTGAAACCATCTAGAACATCCTCAAGTAACTCTCGCATAGGTTGGAATTCAGCAAAGTACAGTATGAGAAGTGTCTCTCTCTGCTTCTCAGTGAAACTGTATCCCCTCCAGCACTGCTCGCTCATTTGACACCAAATCTGTTCGGTGAAACAAGGGAAAGAGGAATTTCCCTCAAGGAGTCGCTACATACGATATTAACGGTACAGGTCATGTGCAGTTTAGCCTATTGAGCATTCAGGCTGAAAGTATGTAAATCTGCCTGTTTGACAAGCTAATCTGCTGTTCAGTGTAAGAAATGGGCCCCTAACACTATATTTAAAACATAGGAAAGTAGTGTCTAGTGATTTCACCTCAAGGCTTTCATGATTAAAATCATGACGCCTGCCATCTCTTTCACAAGTGTTCCTGTCATGTGTTGTTATTGTTTGTGTCATATTACTTTCCCTTTTATAAAGGGTGGTGGTGCCGCATGAGCACGTGGAATGTTCATGAGGCTCACAAAAACCTGTTGACACCCGTGATAACATTGGCTGTCATGCCAAATCCCTTGAGCAACACAGTTAGACAGGCGCATCACAGACGAAAATGCTTCTCTCGGTGGGTTCATATGAGGCCTATAAGCTTTTACTGACCTTATACTTAGCTCAGGTAAACAGTGTTTGAATTTCTGAAAAAATATGTGGGAAGTCTCCTCACCAGTTGCTGATTGTTGTTTCTGGCTCTTAATAAATCTGTAGTTTATTTAACACAGTTTGGTCTAGGCATATTTTAACAAGGGCCCATTTAAACCATTTTAATTCTAATACTATTTTTTTGAAGAGAACACACACCCCTTCCAGTACATAAGTCAAACCGTGTCAAGCTAAAGCATAGGCGTTAGATTTAACACCTATGCTGGTGACATATATAAACTCTCCTTTTTAAAATACATTAGTTGACGTCTTTTCTACAAACCACAATTAAATAGCACTAACTTTTTTTCTTTCTTACAGAAATCCCAAGTCCACGGTGCAGAGGACCAACAAGAAAGTGAACAATGACCCAACACTGCGTATTCAGAACCTTTCTATTCTCATCAGGCAAATTAAGGCTTACTATCAGGTAAGACAAGTGAAGCGTTCATAACATGTTCCTTTTTTTATTTGCCATGTTGAAGTGGACAGGAAGGGTATTTTAGAGTGAACTATGACGTAGGAGGTAGTCATATGACTCCAAAATAACATTTTAGAATGTTTTACTCCGACATGAAGAACTGCCTGTTTACAGTGATAGTGGTGGCTGGTAAAAAATGTTTTTTGTCATTTGGCCTGTCCTTTTGCCGCTTTACAGTAGCTGGTGGCCCATAAAGTTAATTTTAGATCTTGGCTACATCAATAATGTGCTTTTGTCTGTTTAGTCAAGGGTTTGCAGCTTTAATCTGCGAGTGTCTCTAAATGATCTCTGCAAATCCTCGGAAAGCAGCTAAACCAAAGCTGGACTAGCTCCGAAACCAAAGCTGGACTGGCTCCGATACCAAATGGTCACTGTATTTGTGCAATGTTGTGTGAGAGATGGTGTGCCATTATGTACTAATATGAAGCCAGTTGTGAAACCCAGAAACAGCATTATTCGCTAACATGTCTCTTGCTTTGTTTGGAATAACCAAGAAATGAGCATGACCCAGCATGCTGTTACGACAGTATAGTGAGTTCAAGAATGTTACCTTGGCGCACAGTTGCACTGACAGAGACACAGATTTCCCACACTACAGTCTTAACACTGTGACCCATATCCTCAGGGTCTGTGGTTGTGCAAAGGCATCTGAAATGAATGTCAGCATTAAAAAAGATGCAGTAAGGCATCAGCTTTTGTGTATTAAGATTTAATTTAATTTTAGGTCAAATTATTAATCTCTTATCCATTAATTGCTTTGTTTGCTCTGATTTGTCTTGGTCCTAAACATCCTGTTAATCCTCACCAGGTCATCTCATTTAAACTATCAGCCTATTGTGTAGACTTTGGTGTTATAAGCCTAGAAGAGACCACCAGACTGTCTCTGAGGACTAGAAGAATTAACCTTCAACAGACGCTGATGATCAGAAAGTTAGTGACCAGCAGTGTCAGTCAGTGATGAGTTGACGAGGATGATGGAGCTTCTGAATGAGTGAGAGGTCAGATGCTGCACGTAAACAGTGTGTGGGAGTCCGTTTTACTTGTGAATTGAGAGGAGGCAAAAGGTCTGTTTCATATATTGTGCAGAGCAGGTTGTGTATGAGGATGTCAATGTCTAGACAGGCTCCAGACACTAGTTTCACAATATGGTGAACAGATTAAGCCCAAACAGCTATTAATGTGTGCTGATATAAATGTTTTTTCTTCACATGGGGATGTTCACTTATTTCTCCCCAGTCCACTGAAGGTTTCCTTTCTGCTGGTCAGTCCAGATATATGCTGGGCCTTGGGCTTCCTTTTTTAATTTAGTGGTCTTGGTTTGGCATTCTTTAGAGGACTGTAATGCAGAGCCTCAGGCAGCTGAACTAAATTCTTTTGGCTTTTCTCGAGGCTTCCTAAGTGAATTGCTTTATCCTGGTTTATGAAAATAAACCTCAAAGAGCTGCTCTTGGGTGATACTTTGTCAAGGACAGGATGACCGCTTGACTCTTAAGTCTGCAAACTAGTGAATGCAATTTAATGTTGATATATTTGCTATTACAGACTAACGTGCATTGCTGTTTGCTTGCACGTTTCCCTTTCCCAGCCCCCAGTTTACATTTTACTTTTGGGAATAAGAGCGGCTCTGTCCTCCTCTTGCCACTGCTTTGGTTTGGGGTGTGGCGTGAAGGCTAGGAACTCTGTTTTGACTGTTTGAAGGGCAACAGAAGCCACCATTCATGCTGAGCAGGCCTGGCCTCAAAGCTTAGCAATGTTTTTGGCAGGGCCATAAGAATTGACAAGTTAACGGACCTTCGTTTTAAGATGTTTGTTAATAGCAGTGTTTCTTCTTTTGCTATTTTAAAATGTCAGTAGGCATAAGGGTTAAACCTGTGATGGGACATCGCTCTTCCTCGGCATTGTATAAACTACTTTAATGTATTGTGATTGATTTATTCTTTTATTGAACCACCACACTTTGTTGTTGTCGTTCAGTCTAATTTCTCTGCCAGTAGTTGAGTTTCCTTTTTCTTAAGATAAAGAGGAATTGACTTTGTAAACCTGTTGCTTTTCATGCTACAGTTATCGACTGTTGCCTCAAATTCTTACTTACTTACTGCGCCTGAAGTGAAGGTGAACAGCACCCCCTCCAACCAATTATTTTTATTACCTTCCACAAGCACATGGTTAGAACTTATAAATGTACTGCATATAATTTTTTTTTTAGTCTGGAATTCCCCAATGACTCTTTCTTTCAGCGACAGTCATGAGCAAACAAGTTTATTGGGGCATGTACTTGTGGCTGCAGGCGAAATGCGTGTTGTCATGCAGATTTGTATGCTAGCTAGCCTGAACTAATCGTGTTGAAGATTTTGATAATGAGCAACAAGGATTTATGCTATTGAGGTATTTTGCTATCTTCCAGCAGCCTTACGTGTTTTGAGTAGCTGTAAATGTCTTTTAGTGGGATAAATAAGAGTTGAATCATGGCTTATTTTACCATCTAGATATTTAGATGTGTTTTTATTATTAATGATATGCTTACTTGTCTTCATATTATGAAGACCTTTGATGTTGCAAACGCAAGTATTTTCAGGTAAACATCTTCCATCACCTGAATTTAATTAACTGAGGCTGACTCCATCATCTGGTCAATGTAAAGCTACTGCTTAAGGTTTGTCCTTTTTTAATATAGCCAGAAACCCTCAATAGTCATACCACTGAACACAGGCTTACCATAAATAACTATACGCTCCTACATATTTGTCAAATTACCTGCTGGGAATGTGTTTTTTTTTATGAATGTAAGAGTCAGCATGAAAAAGGGAAGTGGTAGCAGTTGTGTTTTAGACAACATCATCTTGTATTTGTTTCTGTTATGTCTTTCACGATTATTTCTAATAATTCATTCTAAATGGTCACTGCAAAACAACAATGATCTACAAGTTTAGTTCCCACAGCTACACTGTTTATTAAATAGAATTACATTAAAATTCTAGATTTAAAGAACACAAGCAACAGATGCAATCAAACTTCAGTTTACTGGTACCTTAATGAGATAACTTCTGACTTTAATTGCTCAGAATGATTGTGTGAATTTTTTCAGTCAGTGTAAACTCAGCCCCGGGGTACTGGTCTAAGGGCGGAGGGGTCAGGTTCCCCCGAGCCCACCTGCTTCCACCTTAAATGAGCAGCAGGATCAGCTCGTCCACTCGTTCAGCCCAGGGCAATGTTGTTAAAAGCACTCCTTCTGATAGATAACAGCGGAGAACAAAAGAAACAAGGTCCTAATGGCTTGTTTTCTCCCCCTATACTTTACATAAACGACAAACGATCTGTCCATCTGCCCAACTGTAGACCAGGCTGCTGTTCTTTTTACAGGAGTTTTCTGTTGAGAGTAACTGTTAAATTTTGATTGTCTGTTCAAATCTAATTATTTAGAAAATTCAACTCAAGAGGCCATCAGACCTACTGAATGTTACCAGGAATTACATTTCATCATTATTTGCATTAGGTTAATTAAATATTTAAAGATCTCCTTGTTCTGCAGTGTTTTGTTGATGACGGCAACAACAAAACAGTGTCAGGACTATTGCCATTATTGCAAGGCTTAGTGTTGAAACATGTCTGAAACAGATATTTTATTTAAACACATTTGTTAACCTTAATAAACCCTAAGGTGCTGCTTGTATTGTATAAATGATCACACGAAGCCCCGCTCATTCTCCCAGTGAAGGAATAGAACTGCAGTGCGCAAACCCCCTTTGTTTTCCTATGGCTCTATTACTGGGCTGAACAGCAGGAAAGGTTTGTTTGCATCGATTCAGTTCATGGGGAGTTCGTGTGATACAGGGTGTTTAAGTGGTTTCTTTGTGTGTGTGAGAGAAAGGGGAAGCATGCGCTTTCTGATTGTTGGAGATAATAATCTTGTTCGTGCTCATAATCGCTGCAGTTTTTCAGGTGAGCCTGGTGCCATACCCCAGGGGAGAGCTCGGTTGTCTGCTATACTGTACGGTGTTTCAGACCTGCCTACATGGGGGAGAGTAAATCCATCTGTTTCTATGGTAACACGCCATCATGTCTGCAGAAAGGGTGTGATTCAAGGTTCAGCCAGATTTGTACACACATGCACGAAGGACGTACAAGAACACAGACGCACATGCAGGAGCAGTACAATTAGTTCCCTGTTAAAGCTGTGCCGTTAGCGGAACTTGGGCCTGGGTGGATGCATGGGAAGGAGCTGGGAGGTGGGCGTGCATGTGTGTTGAGAAGGGGGAGTTTAACAGGCAATGCTCCTGTGAGACCAAACACAGCAGCCTTGTAACCTCACTTACCTACTGTAAAAGCACGTGCACCATTCATCTTAGTATGGAAAATGGCTCTGGGTATTGTATTTGTGTGTGTGTGTGTGTGTGTGTGTCCGTGTGTGTGTCCGTGTGTGTCCAAGGCTGCTGGCAGATCAGTAGAATAGTATCTGCTGTCAGCAGACATCCATTCAGTTCATACTTAGTTTGCTCTATAATCAGTCAATAGAAATGGGTTTGTTTAGGTTAGGATTTTATCACTTTGACTTTGATCTAAATTGTGCATTATTCTTTGTTCATACGGACAAATTATGCAATTATGAGTCAATTTCATTGTGTTTGTCAAGCTCTCCCCTTTGACAAGCAGCTCGTCTCTCTAAATGTCTCAGTGGGATGCTGAAGTCAATTTTGAGGAGCTACGAATCCTGCTAGAATCAATAACACAGCAATATAGTGTCAGGATAGGGGGGAGGAGGAGGAGATGGAATGATTTTGAGAATATGATGAGAAGAGGAGGAGGGGGCAGTTTAAACCCTGCGTGCCTGGAGTGAGAAGTGATGGAATCAAAGCTGCATCACTCCCTTTTTCTGTCCTCCATTTCTTTCCTATCTGAATCACTTGGAGGGAAGATGCGTGGCAGAAATTTATTTTTTCTGAACAGTTGGCCACCAGCTCTGTATTTATTGTCAATTAAAACAAATCCTAGTCCCTACCAGAAGTTTAAATAACGAATTCGTTATTATATGCATGTCACAAGTGAGTTTGATAGACGGACAAAATGTCATGCTTGCACAGCAAACACATGCTGCCAGTGACGAGGGCAGGTGGGAGCAGTGGTGAAAAGTGGGACAGGTGGTTTTGCGCTGTGTGAGGAAAATGTGTGTTGATAAATTACATTTAGTGGCTTGTCAGCAAAAAACAAAAAAAGAAATTGAAGAGAACAGTTTGCGCAGCGTTGTGTTCCTATCAAGACGTGTACCACAAACATTCAATAGGCAGCTTTGCAGTAGTTGTTGGGAATGTCGTCCAAATCCCTGGATGGTAGTTTGTCCCTGGGCACATTGTTCTCTTTGATGCCGGCTGTGGTGTCTTTGACCTTTTTTTTAAGTCTTTGCAGAGTTTGCTCAAAGCAGCTGTCACGAGTTCTATGTGGTGACTAGGCAGCAGTGCGCTTCAAACAACAACTGTCTGTACTAAGCTGGTTATTCTGTTTAATGCTCCTTCATCCAATTTTCTTTAGTCGTACAGTTTTATGGCTATTTGGTCATTTCAGACTGGAAACAATGACATATTTTTCCGTATTGCCTCTCTTCCTCTATCTTGCTTTTTTCTTTCAGTAAAATAGCAGACAAAGGTTTCAATGACAACAGACGTCCTCTTCTGCAGCCTCTGATAAGGAGGACATAGCTGACTATTTGCGTGCGACTCTACTAAATACATTTCCTTTGCCACTTTGTTAATTTTGTGCTTGTCTGGAAGAAATTGTCATTGTTTCAAAGATTTACAAGAAGACCTCTACAATATTTAATAAGAACTCCTTGGTTCCATGATCTTGGCAGTTTGCCTTTTAGTGATGGATCATTCTTTCTCAGACAGCATCTTTCTATAGCTAGTTAGAAAATATCTAGTAGTTCACAAGTCTATGCTGCTTATCAGTGCTGCTTCAACTGTGTTTTAGGCCACAGTAGGAAACTAGGAGAAACAATTAAGTTTTGGCTACATCACTTAAGTTGGTTGGATATTTCTGGTAAAGCATGTGAAGAGCAGTCAATAGATGATGTCATATTTCCTGCTCACCCCCACCTTTACTTCCTCAATGAGGTAATGTAATATGTGTAGGGAGTGACTTCAGTAGTGACCTTGACAGAATAGTTAAACCATCAGGTCTGATTAGTTCTCACTTCTGTCATCACATAGAAAATATATTTCGTCATCAATTTTTTGAAAGAGACTGTTATTCATCAGTCTTCTAAAGCATCATCAATCAAACAGACTATTACATGGCATAATGTTGGCTAGACGATTAGTCAGTCACTGTAAAACCTGTTGGTAATTTGTTTAAGCTTGTTTGTGCACTACTGCATTGCCCATAATTTTAAATGATTTAACTGAAACCAAAACATCAATTAAATCCTACTCCTCCCTGCCTACGTTATGTCGGTAAATTCTCATACAATGAGCTAAAGCAGCTCTATTAACTCATGGTTTCGTTTTGGTTTATGACGATTGAGATGTGAATGAATGGGGCTGTGCATTGCACCAGCAGTTTGACCTGTCCCTGATGCTGCTTCATATCCACACTGGAGGAAGTGAGATGTTCCTCTGTCCAGTGAGCTTGATGTTCATTTTATTATCTGTGGACTTTCTTGATAAACACACTGTTGAAATCATAAGTTTATGTCTGATCTGGCATTATGTTACACTCTTATGCCAGAAATGATTTTTTTAACTAATAACTCAGATTCTTGTTTATTTTATGTTACAGGAGAGTCTCCAGCAGCTAGTGATGATGCCTCTGCCCAATGTGCTGATCCTGGGCCGTAACCCTCTCTCAGGTAAATGTTGAAATCACAATAAACAATCCAATCAAAAACTTTGATATAGTAACTATAACCTCTGATATATATAGTGATATAACACACACACACACGTGACATTGTAGCTTATTGTTGCGAGGAAGACTTCTGCTACCTGCTGTGTTTCATTCATGTAACCCTTTCGCTGCTGATGTTTGACCTACTGAACCCAACCGTGATATTTAATATGGCTGTGCACCCTTAAAGAAACAGTTGTGAGTGTCAAGTGTGAATTTCATAAAAGCACTTCAGAGTAGCCTGACCTTTGCAACCCCAAGTGTTATTTAATCTCCAGTGGGACCTCTAAGGAGCGAGTAAGAGTAGAAGCCGTCACCAGTCGAAAATTGAAGATCACTAGTGGCTGTGGAAATGTTTTACATGGATAAAAGAAGGACTGTGTTATGAAAAGACACTGGGTTCAGCCAATGTTAACTGTCACAGAAGCCTGATGACTGGATTTGATATTTTGCTTGTGAAAAACAAACGGAACAGATCATGCAGCCATCAGCGGTTCCTGACTGTCTTTAGGCTCATCTCGCTGACCTTGTTTGAAGATATTTGTACATTTGAAGCTGATGAAGTGGTGTTTTTCAGCTGGCTTCATCATCTTTTCACCACAGCCATTCATGTCATTTTTGAGCTTTCATCACTTGTTAGTGGACACAGTTGCACTCATGTTTTTCATATGCCCCACTGACACGGAGGGTAAATAGATGAACAAAAGGACCTCCTTCTCTGAGTTTGTTTCTGTGGTCTGTGTGAGGTTGTTTTGGTAGGTTTCTATTTCACGGATGGGTTGATGAATATTCATTCATTCATTCATAATGTGACCAAAATTGCTTTCTATAACCACCTACACACAACTGAAGTGAATATTAGGTGAATACCACGTATGTCCCATTTCAGACAAAAGTGGAGTGAATCGTATAAGCAGGCAGAAAAGACAGCATTCCTCATGGTGTCTTCTGACCTTTGCCCTCTTGCTTGTCAGATGATCGGTCAGGCACCAAGTGAGACCAGTGGCTGTGGAGTCTGCCTTGCTGCATCAGAGCCTGCCAGCTGAAAGCCATTGGCCATGTGGCTTTTATTATGTTCTCATTAGGAGGCAGGGACAACTGTGTGAGCGTGTGTGCGTGAGCGTGTGTGCGTGAGCGTGTGTTTAGTTGTTGGATGGGGGAGGGTGTTTTTACCACAGTCAACAGTGGGAATGCACTGTAATATGCCCCCCCTCAGGCTTCGATTTATGCAAGTCTGCCTTGTGTGTAGATCCATGGTGATACTCACTTAATTATTGTATTCAAGTATTATTTAGTGAGTGCGCTTGCTTGCATGTCAGTATACACAGTACCTTCTTTGTTTAGTCGGTCTAATAGCCTGAGTTTTCATCAGTCTAATCATATGAAACTGGAGCCTTTATCAGTGTTGCCCCCAGCCAAAATATTTGCAATGAATGTCATATCTGTGGCGTGCTTGTGTGTGTGTGTGTGTGTGTGTGGTTTGGTTTGGTTCGGATTAGAGCAAAGGTTGGGCGTCTGCCTTTATTTGTGATGGACAGAGTAACGGGCTAGGGAAGGCATTATGTCAGTGGTGGGGCCCCACTTTTGTGTGTGTGTGTGTGTGTGTGTGTGTGTGTGTGTGTGTGTGTGTGTGTGTGTGTGTGTGTGTGTGTGTGTGTGTGTGTGTGTGTGTGTGTGTGTGTGTGTGTGTGTGTGTGTGTGTGTGTGTGTGTGTGTGTGTGTGTGTGTGTGTGTGTGTGTGTGTGTGTGTGTGTGTGTGTGTGTGTGTGTGTGTGTGTGTGTGTGTGTGTGTGTGTGTGTGTGTGTGTGTGTGTGTGTGTGTGTGTGTGTGTGTGTTTCTTTGCACCTCTGCTCATGACACTGACCTCAGCTCCAGGCTGTTTGCCTTTGATAGCAGTCTGCACTTTATCTAGTCTTCTAAAGCACAAATGCCTTAAAATAAGCTTCAGCCTTCTCTGTGCTGCTTCAGTGAGACGGGTTGAATACACCCTGGCATGCTGTCAAAGCAATATCCGATAGCTTGTACAGGCTTTATTACTGACATGCAAGTCATTGGTTCCTGACTGAGCATATTCATCAAGGCAGCAGAGAGAGATGTAGCAATGGATTACTCATCCAAACATACTTTTTTCCTCCATGTTCACTCACATCCTTACCAACAGATTAACAATGGTGTTGCAGGAAGGAGGGTTAGTCACTGTCCTTCTGACCTCTTGTTTCCTGCTGGTGTGATACAGCAGAAAGGGAGGAAAGGTGGTGCAAAAAGGCCTAGATGAGTAAATGCAAGCTTTAGATGATCCATAACAATGCAGAGGGAAGGAAGGAAGGAAAGATGGATAGGTGGGTGTGTACTGGCAAAGAATAGCTTTGGTTCATGAGAAGAAGTGATGGGTAGATGATGCTAGCAATAAGACAAGTTGTGCTTTCTTGAAGCCTTGTCTCTGCTGGAGGGAGACGGCTCTAGTCTGTTTTCAACCTTGCCTGATCTCCTCTGGCTCTTGGCTCCTCTCTATTATTATATCTTCCCCCTGTGTTTGTGTTGCTGCTGTTCTGTGGTGTTTTCCATCCTTTGTCTGGTCTCGTTTCATCTTGCTGTCTTGCCGTGGCTTCCCTCTCGTTCTCCCTCTCTAGCTGTATGAATTATTTATCCTGTCAGGTCCCTTATCTTTTGCACATTGCTCCAGTAGATTTGCTGGGCTGAAATCCCTTCCGTGACTAGAATTCTATGTTCCTAATAGAGTAATGCCAAGCTCTGCAGCTGTGAGATTTAGAATTGGAGAACGAATATTGCTCCCATTTTTTTAGCTGCAGATACTAATTAGATTGATTAGAGGATTCTGTGAAAACTATGGATGGATCTTGTGAAATTCTAGATTCTTTGTTTAAATGAACTCTAGACTCACAGGAAGTCTTATCAAAAATGTCAGTACATTAGCCTATTTTACAGAAAGCCGAGCAAACCACCCTTCACAATAACCGTGCTGTCACTAATGTAGATTTATTATAATTAGGACTAAACAAGGTTAGGACCTGCTATACACTGGGACACAATGGCCATGGTAACACAAACAGGATGCTCAAAATAAGGAACACACACACACACAGATGCACGCAACTTGCATGCTTAGTCAGGGCAACACACAGATACCACCTGGTTTACTGTTGTTCAGTCCCAAGTCCCACAGATGAGCTCAGGCTTGTTGAGCATGCTCGCAGCTGTTTGTGGGTTTTAGCAGCTTCTGACAATATGCCAGGACATGTGGAAGAGTAAAGGGAGGTTCGGAAGCTCTGCCCTCTAAACTGTGGGAAAACACTAGGGCACCATCCCTGGAGGAGGGAATTTTATTATTTACTCCTTAAGTTGTTATAATTTTCAGAGAGAACCTACATTGTTACTAATGTTCCACCAAATGTTATGAGGAAAATGGATTTAACTTGTTTTCAGATGCACAAATAATTTGACCCAAGAGAAATATATCATTGTTGCAGACAAGTTTGTAAATCTTTGTTGTCAGGAGGTGTTTTTGCTTCTAATCAGTTATTACTCTAGATGAACCACCAGGTCTATGCTTTGTCATCTAGTGACAGTCTGTTCTAAGAGTGTCTGCAGATAGAGATAAAACAGAAACATGACAGAAGAATGTTTGCAACAGGTTTGGTTGAAACATCAAAATAAATGGGGAAAGAAATCTGCAGATTGTATATTTTTTGTTTTGTTCTTTAGAGCAAGGTCTGGAGGAAATGAAGAAGCTGCTGCTGCTGCTATTGGGCTGTGCTGTTCAGGTAAGAGTGCAGTTTAGTCCACTTTAACTCTCAGACATCCCATGCATATTTCATTCAGGATGTATGCAGCAGCAATATCATAGCAGTAGATATGCCTTGAAAACATAATTTTGTCTGAGACTGTGCTTGGATCCAGTTTAATTTTAATAGATCTGAGTAAAACTAACTACGAATTGACTTCCCATAATGTAATAAATGTCACCTTCCTACCCTTTGACCAATTTTAACAAACACACATCTGAGTGGTATTAATGTGGGTAGCCACCGGTTTGTGAATGCGGTACACTGAACTAAAGACATCAGGTTTGTTTCACTGTCTTGCTGTTATCTCATCTTCTAACATCAAAAGAAGGAAATCAACATTTTTGTGATCCAAAAGATAAAGTTGTGTTTGAAGTTTTCTCCTTTTCCTGCTTACAACTGCTGTCTCCTGGAAACCTGTATTTCAGATCAACTTTCTGGTGTGTGTCTGCACATGTGGCATAGTAACCTCTGCTTGAACTCCAACGCTTCTAAAGTGACCATCTTAGAAACCGTCCCATCCATCTCTCTTTTTATTAACCACTTCTTTCTATTTACAGTGTGAAAAGAAGGAAGAGTACATTGAGCGTATACAGACTCTGGATTTTGACACCAAAGCTGCCATAGCATCCCACATCCAAGAGGTACGGCCCATCACCGTAACACAGCTCCAGTGATCATAGTTCTTATTATTTAGCAGTGAGAATGTTATTCAAGGTGCTTTAAGGTGACAGGATTTTCTTATGGCTTATTGTGGTAATTAGGTGACACACAACCAGGAGAATGTAGTTGACCTGCAGTGGTTAGAAAGTGGGGAAATACCTCCTGAGGATCTGGACAGCCTCTCCAGAAACCTGGCTTTCCATCTCAAATGCCTTGTGGATGAAAGGGACACACAACTGGAGGTAATAACATATTAATATTATATATATACTGTATGTTTTGTGCAGTGGTTGTGTAGTTTGTCTGTTTTTTGCCAAACACCATAGGCTCAGAGTTATGTGGAAACTTTTCCCTTTTTTTATATACCAATACCACAAAAGAGCAGCCTCAGGAAGGAAGGGTTGAAACTGTTAACTCTCTCATGGATGGAGAATGGGTTTGCTTTGGTGTATATGCGTCATTAAATGAGTTTTCCATCCCATAGGGTGCAGATGCCCGCGATTGATAGCTGAACCGTGTGTGTCAGGGGGTCTAATCGTCTCCAGATTATCATGGTGTAGTCCAGCCGCTCTCAATTAAAATCCCATTTCCTGTCACGGGTACTGGCTCAAAATTGGCTGTGTGACTGTGGGCGTATTGTTTGCTCCAAAGCCTGTGTTAGAGTTTGTAGTGGGGGAGCTTTGGGTGAATCGATGGGTCTACTCTGCTTTGAAGTAAAATCTATTGGATCTAATTTGCTCTAGTTTAGACATACTACCTCTTACTTTTGAGTCTCATACACTCTCCTATTCCATGCACTGTTTTTAATGTCCACATTCAAACAGTCACACATTCATGACTGCTCTCTTGGGTCCCTGTGTTCCGTCTAGACGATAGTGGAGCTAACCCAGGAGAGAGACTGCGTGCAGCTGTCTCCACTGGCTCCATGTCCAACCCAGTCTCCTGGTGACTCTCCCAGCATGAGAAGGACTGAAAGCCGCCAGCACCTCTCTGTGGAGCTGGCTGATGCCAAGGCCAAGATCAGACGCCTGCGACAGGAACTGTGAGTACTACAGCCGTATCAGAAGGAGAAGCAATTCTTCTGACTGGGCAAAGGGGGCAGGAATTTGAGACCTTGTTTTATTTAGGTAGAGAGGACTAAACTACTTTATGTAAAGTCCACCCTGTTATAAAATAATACCTCGTTTCATCTGCTACTGCAGCTCTCACCTAGTTCCCACATTGCAGCTTCTCTTACTGGTAATGTTTTATCTGAAGCGGGAAGTTCATTAGCTGGTTCCTCAAGATAAAATGCAAAGTCATCAAGGTTACTTCTTTAGTTTACATGTCAATAGTTCTTATGGTTGTTTCTGACTTATTGATAGATGAACACTGGTATTATATAAGATGTCTCATAGCTCATGTATAGTAAGCCTACGTTCAGGCATCAAACGTGATGATGGTGAAGAGGCAAAGAGGAAGAAACATTTACCTTGTACTTCTCTATTATTCATATGAGGTGTGGCTGCTGTTTAGTTACGCTGCCCTGCACGAACACACAGTATTAAACGCCCCTAAGTTGTTCTTTTTGTTTTGTAACTATTTAGTGTAGTTTGTATCATTTTGTGTTCCTGGTTGGACGGTCTTCTTTTTGTTGGACAAGGACTGTCTTGTAACTCAATATGAAGTCCTACTTAGTCTCTCCTTCAGGATCAGGAGTGAGAAATTTCTCCTTGGGAGAGCCCAAAGTCATTCCTTGCAGTTTTCATGTGTTAAATAGTCTGATGTTCATCACCATGGACACTTGTTATACTTCCTTGACCCATATTGTGATGATTCTCATAAATAGGACCACATAGCAGCACCAAACAAACCAATGATTTATTGTGTTTGTTGGTTGCTACAGTGTTGTTTGCCTGCTGCTCTGGTGTCACAGTGAGGTATTGTGAGGTTTGGTGATCGGGTAAAATGGGGACAAAGGGGTCTTTTAAGTCTGTGTGCTGACATAGTCCTGTCACATGATTATAGCTTCTTCTCTTAAGCAGAAGAGGTCTGTGTTGTGTGCGCACGACTGTTTTCTATGAATACAAATGTAGATTTGTGTGGCTGTGTGCGTATCTGGAGAAGACCAGGTCAAAGCCTGGGTCATGTTTCACTGATCCCACTGTGGTCTGGTAATGTTTCTCCCTCTAAACCCTCTGCTGCCTGACTGCTATTTCACATTTTGATTGTTAAAGTTAGTACTAGGGTAAGGAACATTTTGAATAGACTTTTGTTAGAAGAAAAATGAAAGCTTGTCAGTGCAATCTTTATAAGGTTCAAGGGTTTGTCTGTGCTAGCACATGTTAAACCATTACCACAAGTACAAGCCAACTGCAGTGCTAATGTGCCATTCTAGAGCTGACAGGTGTTTGATTTCAGAGAGGGAGGTGTGTGGGGAGCAGAGAGGGGCCGGAGGTTCAGGGGGTAAACTGATGAAACCAAAACAATAATTGTCAACGGAACATTTGTCACAATATCAGTTCCAGACTCCTAAATAACATTAGCTCTGGGTGCATCTCTCTGAGGAAAAGGAATCTTTCTCTTCTTCCTTTCTCATTTTTTTTTCTCCCAAAGACTCCAGAGAGCTGTAATCAAATAGCCTGTCAGATGTTCAGTGGAGCGGCTTCATGCGTGTGCGCACGCACGCACGCACGCACGCACGCACGCACGCACGCACGCACGCACGCACGCACGCACGCACGCACGCACGCACGCACGCACGCACGCACGCACGCACACACACACACACACACACACACACACACAGTAGAATTTTGGCTATGCAGTTGTTATAAGCCCAGAGAAATACTGATTTCTTCCCCCTCCCTGGCCACTGTGCATGAGGACCAATGTAATGTTCACCAGATTAAATTTAGGGCAAGACACAGGAAACAACATTGTTTCCTGACCTCTAGCATACCAAAAACAAAAGGCTTTTTTTACTGCAGAAACTGGGTTACTGAGTTTGTTGATTTCTTGATATCAACATATGTCCAGCATTAAATGCAACTATTCAGTTTATCTGTGTCAGTGTGTTGCCACCATTAAGTGCAGGCTTTGAAATGGAAACAGCCCTAAAGGGATTGTCCTTAATACTGAGTTGATATGTATGCACGCACATTTGACTTGGCTTCATGTTAATGTTACTGTTGACATAAATTCAATTCTAGGTCCCATCCTCTCAACCTTTTTAATTTTCTTATTCTATTTTCAGGGAGGAGAAGAGTGAGCAGCTCTTGGACACCAGACAGGAGCTTGAGAACATGGAGGTAGAGCTCAAAAGGCTTCAGCAAGAGGTAATGGCATAAGTCACAGCACCCCTTCACTCTTATGTCTGCAAGATAGTCAAATAATTTTTATTTCCTTTGCACCTCCCTTCTTTTTCTAAGTACTTTGCATCCACAGTGCTGCCAGGTTTTAATCAGCTAGCTACTGACTTAACTCATTAGAAGCTATTAGAGCTATCTTTGGTCTAGCAGAAGCCTCGCATGGCTTTTGATTTGTAGTGGGCGGCATGCTGTCTGGCTAAAAGACCGGGTGCTGTAAACAAGGTGGATAAATCCAGGGTAGAAGGACAGCTTGTGTGGGTACATGTTTTTGGTCATTCATAGTGTGCAAAGCTTGTTTTCAGTCTCTTAGCTGTTCATACTTTGCTCTGATTCACAATGAGCGAAGGAACCCAATTAACTGAAAAAGAAATGCATGTATTTGTCTTGTTGTTGGTTTCCCTGTCGGTTGCTCTTGAGGTTTTTGCAGATGATTTCAAAGATTGTGAGCCTCCATTTGCATTCTCTTGACTCCTGCAGAGCTACCAGCTGCTGTCGGACGCTCGGTTGGCTCGGGCCTACCGCGACGAACTGGATTCGCTGAGGGAGAAAGCAATTCGTGTGGACAAACTGGAGAGTGAGCTCAGCAGATACAAGGAGAGAGTGCACGACATTGAGTTTTACAAGGCCAGAGTTGAGGTATGCAGCTGCACATAGGGGTTGTTATGGAAGATACTTAATCTTGCTGCATTCATAGTTTTGTTTTGTTAAGTCTTTCTGGTTTGTATTTGGTTTCTATAGGAGCTGAAGGAGGATAACCAGATCTTGATGGAGACTAAGACAATGCTAGAGGAGCAGCTGGATGCTAGCAGGACCCGGTCTGACAAACTGCATCTACTGGAGAAGGAGAATCTGCAGCTTAAATCCAAGATCCATGATCTGGAGATGGTGAGATTATAAATTTAATGGTCAAAATTAAAGAAATTACACTGATAAAACCATAGGGAACGCAAAACGCTGTTTCAGCCTTTGTTTGTCCTCAAACACACTTCTAATTTTTACCTGCAGGAGCGTGACTTGGATCGTAAACGCATGGAGGAGCTTTTGGAGGAGAATCTTGTGCTGGAAATGGCCCAGAAACAGAGTGTAAATGAGTCCCTGCACCTAGGGTGGGAGCTCGAGCAGCTGTCCAAAACACCCGAGTTGACTGAAGGTAAGAGGTCTTTCTAGAACTGAGTGAACAGCCACTTTAGCTGAACTGGTTGAAGGCTTTAGACGGCCAAAAACCAGACTCTGGTCCTGGAGTCTTCCCCTCAGGCCTTCTGCGTTTGCCAGCCTCCACTGGGCTTTCTTTCCAGTTGGAAAGACCTGTAATTAATATTCAGTGACTCCTGGAGGATAATCAGTGTGTTTGGCGTTTAAAAGCCGTTAAGAGATTTAACTAGCCAGGGATCTGGATAAAGCCTTTAACATGAAGGGCGGGGGGGGGAACTCATTTAGTATTTCATTTAGTCTTGTCATAGGAGAGGGCTTCATCTTAATTCATGCATGATGGCTTGATGCAGTCCTAATCATGCCATTTATAGAATTAATGTTTATTAAACTATATTTCAGTTTGTTAGTATTTATCAAAATGTTGACTCTTTATGTTGTTGACACAGCCCCACAGAAGTCTCTGGGTGATGAGGTAAATGAGCTGACCTCCAGTCGCTTGTTGAAGCTGGAGAAAGACAATCAGACACTGCTAAAGACTGTGGAGGAGTTAAGAGGAGCATCCAGCCAGGACACTCTGGCAAAAATGTCCAAATTGAGCCAAGAAAACCAGAGACTGACCCAAAAAGTGAGCAATGATCCTTTTTTGTTTGGTTGGTTGGGTAACGATTAAGGTATAGTTGTTTTTCTGCTGAAATGCATATGATATTTATTTAATAAAACTGAGGATACTCTTGTTTTTTGAAATTTAAACTAACAAATGTGAGAAATGCAGTTTGTTTTTCCATTTCTTTGCAAGTCTAAATAGGTGATAATTTGTCTACTTTATCATTGTGCTCTGTTGCAACTTGAATTTTGAATTAACCTATTGAACAACCACTTCTCAATAATATATGACCTTCCCACTTGGCTCTAGAGCTTTTCACACATTGACAGTAGTATGGAGAGGCCTTTCTACAAGGCTGAAAGCAAAGCTGTAAATCCAGGCCTTGCTTTGCCTTTTCTTTTCCACTCTTTGACACCCAAACGCCCCTCGCTAAGAGAAGCCTCTCAGCTATTTTCAGACATATAAGCTTCTCTATGTGGCCTCCGAGGGGAGGAAACAAGTGTTAACAGAAGATGTTTGGTCTGTGAGAGGGGAGCTGACAAGTGAGCAAGGGGAGAGACCTGTAACAGAAATGGGACGCAGCCCACAAATTCCACAAAGAGATGGAGAAATTTATTTTTGAGCGCCCAAAAGGTCAACACATTAAAGACATTAAAATGTAAATGCAGCTGCTGGTAGACTGAGCAGCAATGATGGTATCCAGCACTACAGTGTGATGCATAACTAGTTTCTTACTCTCTTTGTGTAGTTGGAGCAGTTGGAGAGTGAGGTGACTGCAGACAGAGAGTCACTTCGCACTGCAGAGTCCCTCAGCACTGACCTAATGAAGGAGAAGGCTTTACTGGAGAAAACCCTTGAAACGCTCAGAGAAAATTCTGAGAGACAGGTACACACACACACAGCGGCTCCTTCTAAAAAAAACTAGAAGACTAAATGCACAGCTTAGGTACAATGTTTTTTAAAGAAGAATTTAGTACCATTGATTTGCATTATGGATTAAAAAGCAAGTAAGTGGAAGTACGACTGTTTTATTGACTGCCCAGCCCTGCTGCAACCCTGTTAAGCTGCCATTATTGCTCTTAGACCTGACTGATGTTTTTGATCAGTTTATTGATTGGATTTGTAAAACTGAATTGAGTGAATGAGCTCTACAGGCAGAGAACACACTGCACTCACATTTTCTGTGAGAGCCTGCTGCATTAGTTTTTTATAGCCCAAAGAACATTTTAAACTTATTTTGAACTTGTCCTTCCAGCTGAAGGGTCTGGAGCAGGAGAACAAGCACCTGGGACAGACCGTGTCGTCTTTGCGCCAGCGTTGCCAGGTGGGTGCTGAGGCCCGGGTCAAGGATGTGGAGAAAGAGAATCGCATTCTTCACGAATCCATTTGCGAGACAACTGCCAAACTCAACAAGATGGAGTTTGAAAGAAAACAATTACGTGAGTGACTGAATGTTTAACTGTTTTTGCATTTCACTGCAGTAAGAATGGGTATTGCCTTTCTGCTTTTGTCTTGTGATTAGTGTAAACTTATACTATAAATCTTGTGTGTACTTGTTTATTACATTTTTGTGTGTTTTTTTTTATATGCAGGTAAAGAGCTTGAGGTGACGAAGGAAAAAGGTGAGAGGGCAGAGGAGCTGGAAGTTCACTTGCATAAACTACAGAGGGAGAACGAGAGCCTTCAGAAGAAAGTTGCCAGTCTCGGAATCACCTGTGAAAAGGTCATGATTAACATCATTAACTTCACAAACTATAAAGAATTTATAGTAAGGTTATATTCTTAACTTATTTTCATAGGTAATCTCTTTGGAGAAGGAGAACACAGAGCTGGAAGCAGAGGGCCGCCGTCTAAAGAAGAAGCTGGATACTCTGAAGAACATGGCATTTCAGCTGGAGGCTCTGGAAAAGGAGAACGCTCAGCTGGAGCAGGAGAACCTGGAACTTCGTCGTTCGGCTGAGAGCCTGCGGTCAGCAGGGGTGAAGGCTGTTCAGCTGGAAGCTGAAAACCGGGAGCTTGAGAGTGAGAAGAGTCAGCTGAAGCGCAACCTGGAGCTGCTCAAGGCCTCCTCCAAAAAGACAGAGAGATTAGAGGTACGATTTAAGGAGTGTCAGTCTAATGACTGACCAGGGTGGCAGACTCCTTCTGATTATGGTGCTCATTCAGCACCACTTCTTAAGAGACTGTCTCATAACACACAGGGAATATATAATGGGATCTGGGAGCAGCACAACTAGTTCATTGATGCTTTTATTATCCTAACCTGGCTTTTTGTCTCCCAGGTGAGTTACCAGGGCCTAGATACTGAAAACCAGCGCTTGCAGAAGGCTTTAGAGAACAGCAGCAAGAAGATCCAGCAGTTGGAGGCAGAGCTGCAGGAGGTGGAGACTGAGAATCAAACCCTGCAGCGCAACCTGGAGGAGCTCAAAATTTCCAGTAAACGCCTGGAACAGCTGGAGCAAGAGGTAGGTATAGAAAAGGTTTCATATGCATTGAGTTAGTATGAAACTCATGTGCGGAAGCATGACAAATGTGAACCTAGCAGGAGTAAAATATTAAATGTTCTCCTATGCTTTAAATTATTCTCCAGAACAAGAGTCTGGAGCAGGAAAGCTCCCAGCTGGAGAAAGACAAGAAGCTTCTGGAAAAGGAGAACAAGCGGCTGAGGCAGCAGGCTGAGATTCGTGACTCCAAGCTAGATGACGGCAACCAGCGCATCGCTGCACTGGAGAAAGAGAATCGGACGATGGGCAAAGAGATGATCTTCTTTAGGGATTCCTGCACGAGAGTCAAAGACCTGGAGAGGGAGAACAAAGAGTTGGTTAAACTGGCGACTATTGATAAGAAGACCCTAATCACACTCAGAGAGGTAAGGAAATCTCTAATAATCAGACATCTGTTATTATAATAATCGTCGTTTTACACAATTATTGGATGATGCTAGAATTGATATAACAGGGATTTTAAGATTTTTTTTTCGTTAAGCCATAAAAAGTGTGTTCCTGTGTGTTTAGGAGCTTGTGAGTGAGAAGCTGCGCACTCAGCAGATGAATAATGATTTAGAAAAACTAACCCACGAGTTGGAGAAGATTGGACTCAACAAAGAAAGGCTGCTGCATGACGAGGGCTCGGACGACAGGTACTCACTCACAAAGCCACACAAACCCTTAAGTTCTTCACTGCAGGTGTCATTTTGCTTTTACATCAATTAAAAAGAAAACACGAAAAGATAAATGTATTTAGGGTTAACTTAAACTGGAAATGTTAATTCTTAGGTTTAAACTCCTGGAAACCAAACTGGAATCAACTCTGAAATCATCTTTGGAGATTAAAGAGGAAAAGATCGCTGCCCTAGAAGCCAGACTGCAAGAGTCCTCAAACCTGAACCAGCAACTTCGCCAGGAGCTCAAGACCGTAAGTCATCGAGACAGAAAACTAATCAAATCTTGTTTCTCTAATGCCGACAAACCCAGATTTGAAAACTTGAGTACACAAAGGCTCCAAATCTTTCCTCTGCAGTCTGAAACAGTGACAACACTGGGTGCTTCTCAAGGCTGATGCATTATTTATTCCCCTCTTCCACTTCTGTCAGCAGTTTATCTATTCATGAGGCTGCGAGAGTCTGAAAGAGGTGTAGTGCAGGATGTCTGCTTGCCTGTAGACAGATTGCATCAAAACCTTAAATGTTGACAGGGGATGTTGAGGAATCTGTAGATGAGTCTCTTGACTTTCAGTTGTAAAATTGTAATGGATCCTGTCTGCTGTTGTCAGTCTCTACTACAGATAGACACAACTGCAGCCTGTTATCGTTATATGTATATTTTCTGTCAAACCAGGAGAACCTTTCATCCATAGTAAACTTTAACAGACCTTTTTTTTTTTCCCTTTAGGTGAAAAAAAATTATGAAGCGCTGCGCCAGAGGGAGGAAGAGGAGAGAATGGTGCAGAGCTCTCCCCCTCGTGGAGGGGGGGACCCTCAGTCTGCCAGTAAATGGGAGAAGGAGAGCCACGAAGCCACCAGGGAACTCCTGAAAGTCAAAGACAGACTCATTGAGGTGGAAAGGAATGTACGTAGCACATTTAACCAGGATCTTTAGAATTAATACATCAACACACACGCATTTAGTTGTTCATTGTCAATCTAAAATGATGTATCTGTTTCCAGAATGCCACATTACAGGCCGAGAAGGCGGCTCTGAGAAGCCAGCTGAAACAACTGGAGACTCAAAGCTCCAACCTGCAAGCCCAGATAGTGGCCGTGCAGCGACAGACTGCCTCCTTACAGGAGAACAATACAACGCTACAGACACAGAACGCCAAGCTGCAGGTACACACACAAACCAGGGGTCTGCCAGGTATGTACTAGTGCAAATGCACTTTACATGCCACCTGCTGTGCTCCTCTCTCTGTGTAGCTGTTTCCACGGTTGTCTTGCCATGCAGCTTAGCTCCCTTCTGTGGATTTAGATTTGTGCTCCCTCTTTGGCAGTAATTCAAATTCTACTTACGGGCATCAGGATTTACACTGATTTGTACTGTAGCTTCTGGCTGTGTTTCTGGGCGTTCCCATGTGTTTTGTGATGTGTATGTGGGAGCATGTGTAAGGCAGGTGTGTATGCTGAAGGTGAAATACTCCAGGGAGGAATTTGACATGAGGAAACCACCCTGACCACATAGGAAACATAAAAAGAAAATCTTTTTTTTTTTTTTAAGAATTTTAATCTAGACCAAGACAGGAACAACTTTAACATTATCATTATTGGTTGTTGACTATTGTGCACAGATCACTGTTTGTATTCCATTTGCTTCAGGTCGAGAACTCTACCCTGAGCTCGCAGAGTGCAGCTCTTATGGCTCAGAATGCCCAGCTACAGACCCAGCAGAGCAGCGTGGAGGGTGAGCGTGAGGGAGCACTAAAAGACAAAGAGGAGCTGAGGGCCACCTATGAGATGCTCCTCCGCGATCACGAGAAACTGGCAGCACTCCACGAGAGGCAGGCGTCCGAGTACGAAGCTCTAATCGTGAAGCACGGCAGCCTGAAAAGCTCCCACAAGAACCTAGAGCAGCAACACAGGGACTTGGAGGACAGGTGAGATGGGTTCTGTGGAAGCATGGACATCTTTACTCAAATCATGGACCAGTTTGTAATACGAGTGGTTTCATGGTGCAGGTACAAGCACCTCATGCAGAGGAAGGAAGACCTGGAGGAGCTAGAAAAAAGCCTGAAAGAGCAGCAGGACAAGATGGCATTTGAGAATCAAGCACACCAAACCACAGCTGATCAGTACAAACTGCTTAAGGAGGAAAATGACAGGTCAGATTATCACAAATTCAACTCCTTGTATTAACTTCAGTATATATTAAAGTCCCTCTGCCCCCTCCCCAGATTGAATACTACCTATCGCCAGCTGCTGAAAGACAATGAGAATCTCCAGCTGGACCATAAGAACATAAAGAGCCAATTAAACAGCGCCAAGTTGGAGCAGACCAAGCTGGAGGCAGAGTTCTCAAAACTGAAGGAGCAGTACCAGCAGCTGGACATCACCTCCACCAAGCTCACTAACCAGTGTGAGGTGAGGACTTCTCTGCCTCTCTGTTCTCTTTGGTTGGCTTAGAGCTTTTAATAAAAGATCTTGGCTCAGGTGTCTTCTTAAGTCAGCTGTGTAGTGTATGGGTTTCCCCTTTGTATGGTACTTGTGTTTGAGTCAGATGCTATAGCAGCTGTTTAAAATGCCTGTCTCTTTTAGCTGTTGAGCCAGTTGAAAGGAAACCTGGAGGAGGAGAATCGCCACCTGTTGGATCAGATTCAGACTTTGATGCTACAGAATCGCACACTACTGGAGCAGACTATGGAGAGCAAAGATCTGTTCCACGTAGAGCAAAGACAATACATGTAAAGCCCTCATGACGATTCTTGTGTTTTCTGAAGATTATTATTGTTTGCATCATCTTCATTAACCGTTATAGAACTTGTTTAATTTTGTCATTCTTCTCATTCAGAGACAAATTGAATGAGCTCAGGAGACAGAAGGAGAAACTTGAGGAAAAGATCATGGATCAGTACAAGTTTTATGACCCCTCACCCCCCCGCAGGTGAGAAATAAATTAACATAATTTCTTCTTTTTTTTTTTTTTTTTTTTTTTTTTTTTTTTTTTTTTAGCGACTGCAGAGCTTTTTCACTCTGTCTGGTGTCTCTTCTGCAGACGTGGGAACTGGATTACTCTGAAGATGAAGAAGTTGATGAAGCCAAACAAGAGTCGGGAGAGGATGCGTTCCCTCACGCTGACTCCGTCCCGTTCTGAGATTGGGGACGGTTTTCTTGCTTTTCCACAGGACAGCCAGGACAGCTCCTCTATTGGCTCTGGCTCCAACTCGCTGGATGACACACTCACACATAAGAAGCGTGAGTAAAGAGTGAGAATGTACATACGAAGGCGATGCACATAGCGTGCGTGCGTGCGTGCGTGTGAGGTTAAATGGGTCTTACCTCACCTAACTGCTCCTTTGCTTCTTTATCTATCTCTCCCTCTCTCTCTCTCTGCAAAGGGAGGAGAGGGCAGCAGCCCCATGCACAGGGGCAGAGTTCCTCCAATGGTATGCTGCGGATGGGGAGGGTGGGTGGGGTTTGTGAGCCGACTGTCATGTCTCTCGGGGCATGTTTTCGTGAGTTCATTGTCCATGTCACTCAGCTGACGTAGAGGCCACAGTTGAGCTGCACAGCAATACACGGTTGACAAAACTCCTTCTGCTTTACTATTAAAACTCTTTTAAAGCATGAATAAGTTATTGCTTTGTTACCTTATGTAAAAAGTAAGTATGCTAGAATAAATAAAATAATATATAATAATAAATATCTGATAAGCCGGCTGCCTCTTGCTATACAAAAATGGAAAAATAAGCAGAAATGAATTTAATTGTTGACTTCCAACTAAATCCTGCTGCTAACAGATGTCTCTAACAACTGCACCGTATCTGAAAACAGAGCCAGGGTAGTTTTTGTTTCCAGTCGTCTTGCCAAGCTTTGAAATCATATTTATGTTGATTATTCAAGAGCAGGAACATAGTCAAACGTTCTATTTTTTTTATTGACCCATCTTCATACATGGGTCTGTTGGAGGAAGAGGTTTACTGAGCATCCTATCAACCTGCTAAACTGTGCAGTTCACTTGTACTTAAGAAGCGCCCTGTAATTTAGCATCGGTTATTAAAAGGTGCAATTCAGCTCATCTAAAGTTAACAAATAATGTTTCATAGTTCTACAGTAAGCGTCATATGACCAGGTTGGTCACAGTCAGTGCACGATGTAAACTGAACATCATAGAAGGGAATTGTGCAGCTAAAGCAAACACGTAGGCCACACATGTTACATGTGTTAAGTAGCCTTTGAAGCATATAAGCTAGCTATTACAGGAGTTATACATTATAAAAGAATACACCACAATAAAGTAGGAGTTAGGTTCTGTCTTACTGGGAACACTGGTCCTCTCTGGTGTTGTCAACCTGCCTTTTGAACTTTTCCCTCTCCCTATTGCACCGTTTAATACTCCTCATCCTCCGTGTTTCATTTAGGTGTGGTCATGTGGTGAACCTTGTGTTTTAATGTAATGTATGCAATGCCGTAACATGGAATGTGACATTCATGACCATTAGGATGATGGCGGTGTTTGTGTGCCAATGTGTGAAAGGAAGCGTGTGTTTGCATCTTCTGTTTATTTGTAGAATCTGTTTTTGCACAGATGTCTGCCCTTTTTAAAAAGCCTTCTTCAGGTCTGAATTGAGTTAAAACTAGAACAAATTTGCCTTGTATTAACATGATTCAGTGTCTGTCCAGTTGAGTGTCCAGGGTCTCGGCCGTCTCCCTGGCTGTTTGTCAAACTGTTTGTTAACCACATCCCTCTGTTTTTACCCCCTTTTCTTTTGTTTTCTTTTCCTCCACCTCCCTTGGGCTCGTTCTGTCACTCTCTCCCTTGACTGTCTCTTGGCTGCACTCTGACAGCTTTAAAGTTGCCTTTCATGAGGAACAGATCCAAGGACAAAGACAAGACCAAGGCCATCTACCGGCGATCCATGTGTAAGCCCGCAGTTAGCCGCCACGCTAGCCTCCCTCCGTCTCCTCCCCGTCATCGTTACACTAGATCAGGAACAGTCACTGATGTCGAGGTGGCAGCAGTGTGAGGAAGCTGGAGAATCTTAAACCTAAACAAATATGATGTAAAGTTCGTTACACAATTGAATTAGCTTGTTGTGTTGCTCTCACACTGCTTATGTTAACATCAGTGACTTGTCCAAAACTATTTTTCCTAGTTGTTGTTGTTGTCTACAGCTGCATCCTCTCCTCCTTAGTTTTCATCACCTTCATTAGCATAGTGTCACCTTGTTCTCACTCTCAGCTAATGAATAAATAACTCGGCCCCAAATTATCCTGTGTCTAAAACTAATAATGGACCAACTCTGACATTAGGGATTTTCTCTCCGCGTCATGAGCTCGTGTTTACGTTTGGCTTCCGGGGATCACTGGGAATTGGGCAGCTTTGTCATGTGCTCGGTGTTTCATTTTGTTTGTGTTGCGCTGAGCGAAAGGCTTTGTTCGCCCGCGTGTGTGAGACGTGTGGCGTGGGAGAGATTGCAGGTTTGCCTTTTCATGTGCCTGTGGGTTTTGTTCCCATCTATAATTACAGTGTGACGTATCGCTCACCAACCTCCCGATCACCGCCGCTCACACTCACCATGAAGGACCTGAAATGGAGCCTTACTGTGTTTCTATGCTCTTTTCAGAGAGCTGCATTTCAGATCTTGTTCTGCTGACATGGATTTGCATCACTTTCATTCTGGCTCTGGTCTTTGTACTGTGTTGTTGCTGCTCTGTGCAGCTTTGCATGCGGTCGTGCATCCGCCGTCACACACGACTCACTTAACAAAGTGCATAAGAGTGTTGTCGTGATTTTAACATCTGTCTGTATCTGGACAAAGACAATAGGAAAAACCATGCAGCTGCCATCTTTATGCACTTGATATCACATTTGATTATTTTTAAATCCATTTTTATAGTAGTGGATGCCTGCATGCAATTTATAAAAGCTGAACTTTACTTGATTAACAAAATCAATTTGATAGAATGTTAAATTATCAGTTATTATAATCATTTTAATTCCATCTTACTGTGGTGGTTGATCTTGCCCTTTATGAGGCCAAGTCATGAAGACACCATAACAAGAATTTAAACACATTATCTATTGAAGTCACTGAGACATTTAGCTTCTCTTTAGTCAGACACAAAGTTAAACAAGCTAGTGTTTTGTGAAAGGCATATAAACATCCATCCATAGATACTGATAAATCTTGTACTGGTATAATTGCCCTGTCCAGCTATGAATGACCTGCTGCAGACCATGGCAGTGGCCGGGGGTCCAGGGGGGCAGTGGGTTTGCAGCAGTGAGAACCTTGACGGTCCTGAAGCTGGAGACGGTGCCATTACCGGCAGCAGCAGGCGCAGCGGACAGCGCATGAAAGAACTGGCCCTTTCCACCAACGCCATCGACTGCGCCACCCTCACCCTGCCCGCCGCAGGGCCCGTCAGGACTAGGCCCCGGCTTCAGGTCAAAGGTCAGGACTTTTTTTTTTTTTTTTTTTTTTGTCCTGTTTCACATAAATTGAAATTTTGTCTTATCAAATTGATACAAATGTAGCACCACTGCCTTTGTTTGTTTAAGCAGATAACGCGTCCTGTGAGGATGTTGTCGGCTCTCTTGATGACCCCAAGAGTCAAGGTAAGAGATGATGTGACATCGGAATGAAGACGTGTTAAATTTGCGTGTGTGTGTCATCAGCTGCACATCTGCATGTCTTTCCAGTAAAGAAGGGATTGAATAGCCTGAGAAAAGCAGGTCATGTCCTCATCACTTCCATTACTAATCTTTCGGAAGCCTCGTGCACTTTGATTAATTTTAGTAGAGCTCCAAGCGTGGGAGCACAGCTTCCATTGACTGCAGGCTTTAGGGTGTTATCTGTGAACGGACAGTTGCTCAAGATTCTGTGCTGTTCTAATTTAGATGACCCAGTTGTTAAACGGCCACTGAACTACTGACACACATTTCTACCATTTAAGTTTATGTTATGTTTCCAACAGTTTTGTCTTAAAGGTCCTTGGGACCAGTTGAATAATGCTTTGTGTAGCATCAGTGCACGACCTGGGTTCAGCTTAGAGTAGCTGATAGGTTTGAACGCCTGTTTGTTTGGTTCCATTTGCTGAGTGAGTCTGCAGAGATCCATTCTCTCATTTACTAGACATTGCTTTTAATGCACTAGGCGTTAGGTCACCGTCTAGAGATATGTTGAAAACAATTTGTTAGGTTCAGATATTTATTGATTGATTTTTTTTTTTCAGACCTTTGTAAATGCCCTGTTTTCCTATTTGTTGAGCGTTTCCATTGTATATGTTACGGTTCTGTGCCGCAGTGGTCATGTTGTGATCTTATCAGACCTGCAGGTTCATGGCAGTGCTCTGGCTTTGTGGCCGTTCCCTGTTGTGTGCAGAGTGCCCTGTAGCATCTGTAGTAAGTGGAACCAACCACCAAATGTCACTCTGGCTCACAAACGGTTGACTGGTTTCCTCTGCAACACTTCTATTGATATTGGGAAGGTCCGTTTTGAATTATAACGTGGTGTCATGGTTCCTGAAAGCTGGGGTTTCTGCAGAAATAACATTTAACGATTAAGTCACACTGTCACACCTTCCTTCTCACTTTTTAATCCCTGATCCCACACTTATTCCTTCCTACTTCTTGTGCTTTCCCTCCGTTTCCCCTTGGTGGGTTGTTCCTTGGGTTTATGCATCCCTGTCCTCGCTGTCCGTAGTTTCTTTGTTTACTGCCTGGGCGCGCTGGGGCAGCAGCCTGGCACAAAGCCACTCTTCCTGTGTCTCTGCCTGGCAAGAGCCATCTGCTGCCACAGCGGGAGACGTTCCCTCAGATCGTCAGCGTGTGCCTATGCGTCATTTCTTTGTTAGTGTGTGTATATTTATCTCCTAATCGTGTGTCTGTGCATGTGTCTGCCCTTTTGTCCCCTTACCCAGCCTCCAGACCTTCCAGTCTCCATAGCAACAGGACTACCAGTAGTAATAGTAACAATAACTCCCACCTCACTTCTCCTCTGGAGGCCAAAGGTACGGTCCCCCTCCCCTGAACCTTAAACCTCTTTTCTGCTCACCACTTCCAAATTGCTGCTTTCCTTCACCCTCTGTTTAATGTTTTGACTACTTCCTATTCAAACGTTCTCTCATCATGTGGGACCATGTTAGGTTAAAGTAATGGGGAATGGTCCTCATTTTTTACTTTTTTTTTTTTTATATTTATTTAGCCAAACCACATAGGAGCCAGGTGCAGCATTACTGCACCATAATGCTCAGTCATTAAATATTTAACATACTGCAGGGTTTTAAATATTTACAGTTCACAGCTTATTGGAATTTCATCACATTCATTTTTAAGTAATCAGTGATCCACAAGTGGGTAACAAAGGTCACAGATGATTAGAAACTGTTTTTCCTGTAACTGATCACTGCCTCCGCCTCCCGCAGGCACGCTGAACGGCAGCCTCAGCAGGCCTCACAGCGAAAGCAGCGGCGAGTTCAGCCTGAGTTTAGACCAAGAGGTGTGGTCCAGCAGCGGCAGCAGCCCCATCCAGCAGCCCGCCTCCTCACGCTCCTCCCACCAAAGCCCCCTACAGCTGCGCAAGTCCCTGGACCCATCCACCGCCAGCACAGGGACCCCCGACCAGACCCAGATCAGGAAGACGGCATCACCAGGCAACGAGGTGCTCTCCCTGCAGCAGTTCCTGGATGAGGGTATTGATCCTGCAGAGGTGAGGGCTCTGTTAGCTTACACGTTAGCATGGTTGATGGTGCTGTCCTTCATACTGTTTTTGCTCTGCCATTTTAAAGTCTGGCAGTCAAGAGAACCTCACCGTGGACTCCCCTCGATTATCCACCTCGTCTGAGCGCGCGTTGAAAGAACGCGCTCCCACGAAGGGCCGGGGCATTTTGCGCTCGTCCAGTGGTAAAGCAGCGCCGGTCAGCTCCGAGCGCCCCCCGAGGTCCTCAGGACAGCCGGGGCGCCCCACCCTGCGGAAGGCGGAGAGTACTCGGGTCAGAGGCTCTGCCTCGCTCCGCTCCAGCCTGTCCTCCCAGGGCAAAGCCACGTCAGTGTCCGAACGCCTGGACTCCGCTTCGTCCACGCTCCCCCGCGCCAGCAGCGTCATCTCCACAGCTGAAGGCACCACGCGGCGGACCAGCATCCACGACCTGCTGTCTAAGGACAACCGGCAGCCCGTGTCAGTTGACTCTTCTCCTCCTGTTGCTCCCACCAAGGCTGGAGTCCACTCCCAGCCTACAACCAGTGAGTACAACCTGAAGGGACCCCTCACCAGCACCACCCCTCTGCCCAAGTCACTCAGCCTACCTTGCCCTAGCATGGAGGACCCTGATCTCTCCACCCTCGAGTCTTTCCTGGGCCCGTCCTTTACTGTAGAGTCGGTGTTCATGGACTCCATCTTTAGTGAGTCTGCAGGCAAAAACCTCCCCTTCCTTTCCATAAACCCCACCCTAGTCAGCAACATAAGTGGGCCGCCTGCTACAAATAAAACACACCCACCTCTTAACCCCGGTCACAGTTCCACCCGGAGCCAGACCTCGCATAGCCAGTCGAACGGCCAGGTGAGAACCGGCCCAGACAGTCAAGAGTACAAGGAGGGTGTGGATCCCAGTCAAATGAGTGATCTGGATCCATCACTGAGCCCAGAGGACAACCAGTCTCTGTGGTTTGAGTACGGCTGTGTGTGATCTGCAGGGAGGTGATGGCTGATCGCTACGTGAGACATCAGGATAGAAGTGAACACGTTCCCCTCTGCATGTTTATCAGAGCACTATTTGTCTGCGTGGCTTCTCTCTCTGTTGGCTCTGGTGCTGATTGGTGATCAGCTGTTTTTGTTTTTTTGTTTGTTTTATTTTTTGTGGGAGGTGGGACTTGGTTTCTCATGTTTCTCTCCACAGCTTTTACCATATTATTATTTACTCATTAAACCCATTCCACTGTCTTAACACTATACTATTATCTGTTTGAATGTGTTAATGTCTCAGTATTTATGTTTTATAGCTTGAGTTTTAAAGGGGCGATGAGTCAAGACTGTGCAGATTATGGGAACTGAATTACACATGCTGCCAACACAGACGGTCCCCAGCAGCACCTCTTTAAAGTCACATGACGCCGACTCTGACAGAGAGCGAACTATGGGACTAAGCTGAAATCTTTCACTTTTTGTTTTGGTTTATGGGAGAACGTCTGTCTCACTGCTTTTATCCACTAAACTGCATGGCTTGGTTGGGTTTGGAACCCTTACTTTGATTGCTGTGATCAAATTGATGTTGTTTTGTTTGCTTGTGTATTGTGATTGTTTTTTTATGGATCCGACCCATTTTCTTTCACACACGTCTTCAGTGGAGCGTTTGCTCTGGGGATCAGGGGTTTTGACCTGGTGGACATGTAACGACGAAGCTTCATTCACAAAATGATGCGATTGGTAGATTAGATTGGTTCAGCAAACGTTGACAGGACGGCCATGATTTGCAGAAACCATATTGTTTTGTGAATGATGCCAACATCATTTTGAAAATATATTTACACATTTAGACTCTCCCCAATTTGAAACTGGCTAATGTTTGATTTTAGACTGACAGATCTTGTACAGACTTTTTTTGTATCTTAAGTTATAATCAAAGACGAGCACTGCTTCTTGTGCCTATACCAGTAGAAGCATCTAGATTCTTATTTATTTGTGCTTTTGTACTTCTAGTTGCTGTTTTGAAATGGCTGTAATGTATTTATCTGAAGCTACAGTATACGCAGGTATAAAGTAAATGAAACTGTCCATGTCCCTGTCTACAGATGTAACACACATTGCCTTTGTCCTACAGATGTGGAGGGCAGAGAGTCTAAAAGCAGGAGCGGGGAGTCGCAGCAAAGCTGCTAAACCTTGCCCCCCCCCACCCTCGTCTGTCAGCTACCATGCTGTGAGCGTGTGGTGAGTGAGTGCTGCCCGCATGGGAGGTCTGGAGGTTGGGGAGGAGGGGGTTTGGTGTTGTCTCCATGGGAACCTAAAACATGGTGTAACAGATGTCGTCCATCTTGCCGTGCACTTGCTTTACCCTGCTTCTCTCCGCTAAGCTCCTCTTACCGTAAAGCACCCCCCCCCCCCTCTGCCTGCACAGTCCAGTCCCTGGCCTGACGGTCCCTGTGGTGCAGAGGCCTGTTCAGAGCCTGATGGGACCCTGGTCTCCACATGGGCCGTTTAGCACGCTCATCTGACTGGATGAACGCTTTGTGTGTGTGTGTGTGTGTGTGTGTGAGAGTGTGTGAGTGTGTTTTTGTGTTTTCCCAAATCCCCAAACGAGGAGTCCTGCGAGTGCAGCCATTCGTCGTGCTGCTCCTGTGATGCTGCTTGTGTTGTCGGTCAAAGTGACTCCAGCTGGTTGAATTAGCTTCTTTCTTGTGGCTGCATGGCTTCGATGTAGCGCTGCTTCTCCCTCGGCAATGCATGTCCCCATTGTTCATCTCTGACTGTCTTTGTTGATTCAATTTAAGATTTTAAAAACTTCTTTATTTGTCTGCTTTGTCTAACCTGTCTCCTCTTTTCTGTCTTTCTTCCTTTCTTCTGACTCTGTGCTTGCCTGGGACTCAGAGAAATAGGTGGCCTTGGAGCTGTGTGTCTGAAGCATAGTAGACTTAGCTAAGACCATCTGCAGTGAGAAAAGATTGTATGTCCCGTTTCTCCTTTTCTTTCCTTTATTTGTTCTCACTTCAGTAGAGAAAAGTGGCTTCCTTCTCTGTTCTGTTCTTCTTCCTTGAATCAAGGAAACAACAAACATTTTAGAACCTGTTGCGGTGACATTTTTTTCTACACAGACTCTTGTGGCAGACTGCGCTGCCACGTGTCCTTCAGTTTGACAGACTACAACATATGCACTAGTCTCAGTGGACTAAGATTCAAGTGCCAATGTTCACAAAACAGCCAAAAGCGCGATTTTAAACCAGACTTCGGACATTTTGGATCTGTTGTGCAGCTGAACGGTACCATCAGAACAAGCAAAGGGGCAACATGTGAGTAAAGTATGTGAGCACAAACACTACTCAGACTGAAGAATCACAATCTGCATGGAGCAATCAACCCGCCAATCACGCGCCTCCTTTTGTCCAATCAAAGAGGACAGTGCTTAGTGGGGACTTTACTGCCCAAAGGTCCCGGACAGGAAGCCATGACAGCCGAGTGATTGGCCTGTGCTGACGCCAATCATGAGTGAAGCCTGTATGATCTAAGTGAGCGAGAGGCTGATGGGAGCGTCCAGGTCACCTATATAATGGCTGGCAGCCATTGCTCATCCCTCTGCATTAACCGAGCCTGCACGTATCGTAGCTCAAGTCATGTAAACATAGTTCATTGGTCAAATTGCACTAGTTAATCTCATGTATTGCTTCTTAACCTGCTCTAAAAGACAGAAGCACAGCTGAACTGTGACCTCATGCGGTCAGTGTTGTGTACCTGCTGTCACTGCTCGTAGATGTGACTGGAGTATAGGTGACCTGTTCCTGCCCAGTAGATGCAGATTTGTGTTGCTGTGTTGTCGAACATGATGCTAATGAGACCCAGTGTTTTCCTCGTTTTCCACTTTTACATAAATCCATTGATGTAATTAAAAGTCATCAAGATTATTGAGTCCTGTGTTTTCCTTTGTGATTTGTGCATTTGCTGTTTTTTGTCTGTTCTTTTATTGTTTTTGACTTGTTTTACTGGTTTGTGATTTAGTATTGTCATTTCAATGACATTATTTTGCCCAGTGTGTTTCACCACACTTGTGGATAGATGTTTTCTAAAACCACCTCTCAGTCGAAATGCATGTATTTTCCCTGGCCTACATTACCCACAGTGCAACTCTTCCCTGGTGTGGTTCTAGTTGGGCATGAGATTCTGAACCCAGTGTCCAGAGGAAATGGGGAGCAGCTAAAGGCTGTGAACCGTTTAAATCAAGTGAATTTAAAATTTACTTGATTTAAAATGTTCACCAAAGTTTTGTAAATAAAAAAGTTCAAGCCTCCCATCAATCCTTACCTACACGGATGTTGTCGTTTGAAGCTCAGTAGTTCACAGGCTGCGCTTTGATAAACGTCTGTCTTTTATTGCATTAAGGGACATTTAAAATGATCACAATACGTCGCAGTAACACTAATAACCGTGGAACTAGTCTATATACATGTAAAGTATCTGTTCAGAGTTTTAATTGACGTTTGGTCTTTGATCCTTCTGTGATCTGCGCATGCCCAAGATGTCTGAGCCGCGACATGGTGCCACCACGTGCTGCTTCTGCGTTAAAGGAAGCATGTGCTCGTGTTGATCTGGCAGCAGAAATAGGCGATACGTTTTGTCATACAACAAAAACGTTTTGCTACGACAGACAAGATTTCATTTCCATTTCAACAACGTTTATTTGGTCCGTATCTAGAGATCAGCCTTTAGTCAGTTAGGTCTGTGGTGACATCTAGAGGCGACACTCTGTATATGACAAGTCCTTGAAATTATGTTAGTGTATAAATGTACTTTTACACACGTTTATTCATCTCAAACTACAAAAACGGTAAAATCCTATATAATTTTTTATTAATTACTCTTTCAATAATAAATATGAAGAACAACCATCCAAACAAACACTTAATTTTAATGTATGATTTTTATTAACTGTATGGTCATGCAAAAATCCAGCATCCAAATGAATCTCTGAATATAGACGTGTGTAGCCCCTTTAGTATAAGGTTACAATGTAGCAAATTTACGTACAAAGGGGTCCAGACGAGCGAAGCGTTTAATGCGAGATCACGTCACTTGAGTTGATATCTGTCAGAGCCGTGTCATAACCGAGGATGCAAGTAACATAGATTTCCGTTTCTTTATCAAGTAAACAGTGAAAATTACCAGAAAGTAGACATGCATATTTCTTCCATTTGTTAAACTGCATATATAGTGTTGCTGTTAATGATTGTGGTTTTTAAACATCCCTCCTCAACTCTTTGATCTTACGTTTCACAAATCCCCTTTCAGGTTTAGTCGTGATTTCTAACATTGATATTTGCTAAAATATTTGCTAGTCCGTCGCCAACGTTTCAAAATATGAGATCCGAACAGGGCTCGTGCATGTACTGAGTACTCCCATAAGTAATGCAAGTAACCCAAAGGTCAGAAGCCTGCGGGTACTGGAGGTTCTACCTTTATGGAAGGAGCCCTAAATGTTTACTGTATCCGCATCAAAACGTCTTAGACTTGTTTCATTGTTTCAGTTTTGACTTTCATATTAACGAGGGTAAAGTCTGAGTGGGTTTATTGCAGCAGCTGCCTGTTTCTCACATTTAGAAGTGACTGAAACCACTGATTGCCTCGTTTCATTAGATGCAAACCTAAAAAGCGACCAGCAGAACTGACGGACTGGAACCTGTGACCGTGGCGCAAACGCACCGACGTCCACGGATGATTTCAGCTCCGTAGTCCGATAAAATGCTTGTTTAAAACGGATCCAAATACTTTAGCAAACGCTGGTCCCGAACTCGCTCCGTGACTTCAACTCTCCCATGACCGTGGAAATGCAGTGAAAGAAAAGCGTGGCGGCATCGACACACGACGGGGGGTCAGAGCCCGCGGCACAGACAGAACCACTTAGAGCCAGAACAACATCACGCACAGTAGTTTCAGTACTGGGGTCACGACGCACGGTGGTCACGGTGCGAAAGGTGAGCGAGGCGGGGGCGGTTCACACAGTGGGACGGACACGCGACCCACAAGTGGATCCTTTAAAGTCTGCGTGGTAAGTGACACGTTAAAGCATCGTGGTTTCATGACACTATGGAGCAGCACAGACAGCGTCAACACGGTGACGGTTCCTTTGATCTGATGCGCTAACTGGAGCCACGGGACGGGGGCTGTGCGTGGACTGGTGCGTGTTCAGGGCGCAGCGTGAAGGAAAAAGACCCTGTTGAGGTTTTAGCGGCTCCTCGTCTGTTCTAGTTCTGGATGGAACAATAAAATAAACATCTACACACCAACAGCTACAACAGTTACAGGAAGTGTGACACGTGGACCCAACGCGGGTGGGCGCAGGCTCCACAACCCCCCCCCCACACACACACTTGGTCCCATCCCTCGCCTGCATCCGATTTTTTTTAAACATGCTTTTTAGTGCCAGGACTTCACGCAGAAGAACAGTGAGCCAAGACTGACGACACACGGACTGCAAGAACACGGTCGGAACACGAGACAGGCAGAAGGCTGACATCATCATTAGAACGTGACGCGGCGCCGCTCGGGAATGATGGAAGTGGAGGAGCGGGGGAGGGTTCGGCGAGCGGAACCTGAAGTTGCAGAAAGCGGGAGGACGCAACAGCATCGAGTCGTAAGTGTCTGTGCAGAAACAGTACAGGCCATAAAAAGGAAATCATGCTTCACGTCAAAGGTACAAAACTAAAGTCGGAGGCGGGTCCGTGCGTTCAGGGCCCGCAGTTCGGATGGAGAGCGTTCACCTCCAGGTGTTGGGCTCCGAGCGCTGCGGCGCCTTCTGCAACTTCAGGACGAGCGGACCTGGACCACGTGACCTCCACAGTGCGCGTGTCCGCGGCGTTGTATTTACACCCGGGGAACAAAAACCCTAAACACCAGCTCATGCTTCAGCCCCACACCTGCAAGGTAATAACACCTCCACGTTTCCTGTATAAATAGCTTTAAATAATTCTCCCTTTGATTAAAAATGATCCTTTTTCCACACAAATACTCATACGTCACTCAGGAGACAAACGGCTCAAACATTATACGGAAAACAAATTAAGTCTCTCGATGCCTAAATCCTCTTTAAACACACACTCACCCTGAAAACGGGGTTTCTCTTTAGATTTCAGTAGATATTAGTTACTCCTGTTGCCATAAAGACACACACACACACACACACACACACACACACACACCAGCTGTACAACCAATACTTCTATTAAAGCACCCGCGTCTCATTCTACCCGCAGCCCCGTCCCAGTCACGATGTGTGCGAAGTGTAGGTGTTTTTCTGGTACGTATATATTTAACATCTTAATACTTTTCCACACAGCAGACAAAACAAAGACGGGGAAGTAAAGGCCATGGGAGGAGAGGACCAGGACGGCATCACCCCTGTGTCGCCACCAGAAGCATGCACCATCTGCAGGAGGGGCTCACGTCAGCCGGGCCGACGTCGCCTCCCTGGGTTCGGACTGGATCGGTGTTGGTCGCTCACTCAGTCAAGCTTTTAAAATATGCTCTTTTTTTTTTCATAAGGATTTTTTTTTAACATTGCAACGTATTTTTCCCCCATGTTTGTGTTTTTACATCGCTCCACGAAGCCTTTTCCAGGATCCCGGCACCAATTCGACCACGGGGAGTAAATGCTCCAAACAGCTTCAGAGTCCAGGCAAAGCTGCAAAAGGGAACAAGGCAGTTGGTGTCAAGCGACATCCGCCCCCCCGTCTGGACCCGGCCGCGTGCGGACTCACCTGGGCCTGGGTCGGGCGTTCACTGCAGCGGCGCCGCCGGTGCTCCTGAGCAGTGGAAGTGCACGTTGAGCCACTTGGCGTCGCGGCGGTGCCACACGCGCGTCTCCTCCGACTGGCAGGAGCGCGGGCGGCCCTGGCCGTCCATGTACTGCGTCAGGCGGATGTAGGCGATGCAGGCGGCGTCCTCGCCGATCAGGTGCACGTGGGGGTTCAGGATGGTGGTGTGCACCGGCTTGCTGTTTTTACTCAGCACTGCACGGATGGGAGTGTGGTGACGTGTATAAACAGTGCACAAAATAAAAGGGAAAACGCTTCGACGTGAACATCTACTCCAACTTACAGTTCTCAAAGTAAAACTTGTGGAAGTCCATGCCCTCCACCAGGTTTCCAAGAGCTTCAGGCTCAAATGAAGTGAGACCAGGGTCACAGATTCTCCTGTGGGATGAAAACAATAATCACAAATCAGCCTCTCATGCGCGGACTGTAATCTGTGGAGACCAAGAGCTCCATGACAGGTTTTCCAGTTGAGATCATCAGTGTTGTGCCTAAAATAAGCAATTTGACACAAGAGGTGAATAAATGGCCTAAATAAAACTGCCTGAGAACAGTTTGCAAACTTACGTGTAGGCCTCAAAATCTCCATTGTTGATGGCTTCGATCAGCTGCTCCGTCATCTTTATGATCTCCTGTTTACGGGCTGAAAAAGGAGGAGACGCAGCAGAGGAGTCAGGAGGACGCGACCAGAAGAAGTTCAAGTCACTCGGAGGTCGAAGACGACGGCTTCACGCCTCAAACTGCACCTCTGGAACCAGTCACGTGGCTCCTGCCTCCAGTAAAGACAGGCAGATTTAAAGTGATCCCCACAAACCACATCGCTCTCTGCTCTGCGTTATATTCAGCATCGACTACTTAATATTCCAGTGAATCCTGAAATATGCATAACAAAGAACTCATCTGACTGAATGCTCCACATGCAAAGCCACACTCATAAAACCCACAGCAGGGACACGCGTGATCAGAGAGAGCACCGGCTGCGTGTCCGTTCCAGGGCCCGTGTTCACCTCGCTCCCACAGTATGAACCAACACGCAGCTGCGCAGCCAAGAAACCCTCCACACCCACAGCACGCTGCGTTCATAGAGTCTTTGTTCTCCTGGGTGACACCAGTGCACAGACTGTATGGACACAGCCTTTGCACACGCACCGCACTGCCCTCCTGCCACTTACTGTGCTGCAGGGTGCCGCCGCCGCCTGCAGGGGGCGGCAGAGCGGGCTCCGGCTCAGGACCGCTCTGAGCGGGGCTGCTGTGGGGGACACTGGGGCTGCTGTGGGGGACACTGGGGCTGCTGTGGGGGACACTGGGGCTGCTGTGGGGGACACTGGGGCTGCCGGAGGCCTCCTGCATGGGGCCAGCTGCATGCAAGGGGGCCCCCGTCCCAGTAAAGAGGTAAGAGTTAGGGACGCGCCGGTCATGAGAATCACGTTTGACATTATCCTGCACATACATATCAAGCAGCGATTATAAAAACGAGCCTCCACACACTTGTGCCTATAAACAGTAAGTCAGGAAAAGAGAGGAGCCCTGTTCAGTACAGGATTAATTACATTGGCCTTTCACCACTTCTCCAGCCCTGATAGTGCTTTTAGGGCGTTTCTGTGGATGCCAACAGCAGCTGACTCTTAAAGGTAGTGACTCAGGTGAGTCGAAGGATGAAGTAACACCACACTGCTTCTAAAGGCCCGTGGCTGTTCAGGAGGCGAGAGGTGAATCAGGAGCATTGCTGCCGACTTACAGCTGAGCGCCGGGCAGTGGGACGGTGGGTTCGGGCTCTGCTCCTCAACAGTGCTGCTTTGGCTCAGCCCTGCAGCGCCTGCACCAGCGGCCTCACTCACGGCCACTGTCCCCGTCATAGGAGAAACACAAATACAAACACAAGCGTCCTGACAGGAGCCTGAAAGCATCTAACGGCGCCCGAGGCGTCGTCCCGTCCGTGTGTGTTTGGGAGGAGACGTGAGGGACGTTACTGTCATTAACAGAGCAAAGCCAGTGCATTCAGGAGAAGTGACGGCCGCTCGACTGCACGTCACAGACAATTCACTGAGAACGCGTGTGTAAACCGATGGAAAGCTGCCTAAGTAACTGGATTAGGTGGTGACTGCTAAGCTGCAGGTAGCTCTGTCCTATTCACTCACCTGAAAACGTTAACGAGTCGCCCTTGGGCTAAAGACGACTAATTAGGAGCTTAGTGCGAGTGTCGCGCGATGCCGGCGAGCTCTTATTCGCTCACGCATGTAAACAATCTAATGAGGACGGCGGGTAATCGCACAACATCAGATTCAAGAGGACACATACAGTGACTTAAACTACTGGGACAAGACATTCAACATGAACCAACGTATTGAAGTGAGTAGAGATTCATGCAGAGTAGGTGAAAGTTGGACAAGTACCTTTCCTACCTTTCATCTCCTCCTCTTCCGTGTTATTACAGCTCTCTGTGGAGCCCTGTCAAACAGAAAGGTTGGTAGGCGAACAACAGAGAGAGAGGAGACACAGCAGCACCGTTTAATGTGCAAACGAGACGAGGGCACGGGCGGTTTGCACATCGTGCCCGCACGGACGACGTCACACACACACACGGACGGACACCTTCCTCCCAGGAGCAAACACCAGCCGGGACAGCAGCGAGGGAGAAGCTCGGCAGGCCACACACACAACCACAACCGTACACGCACACACACACACACACACCAAGCCGAGTGCCAGCGCTTGGAGACGTGCTGCTGGTTGGAACAGGGTGACAGGCAAAGCGCTCACCAGCAGCGTGTACTGATTCTACGGTGGTGCTGTGCATCTGAGTGAAGGTCCAGTCTGGACCAGAACCTGGTGTGCGTGAGCCGGTGCATGTAGAATTTTCTCTGTCGTGATCCTGGAGCATGTTTGCCCACTTCACTCATGTCAATCACGGAATGAGGGCTTCCCATTGGCCCCATCGCCCTGCGAGGCGCTACCAGAGGCAGGGACACATGCTGCAGAGCCCCTCGACAGAAAATCCCCCATGCGTTTCCTGTGTTAGCGCTTGGCTGGTGGCGGCAGAGGGAGCGGCTTACCTTGGTGCCGTCGGCTGGGTTGTGCACAACGGTTGTCTGGGCTTCCTGGGAGGTACAGTAGGAGACACTTTACCATGCAGGGAGGGGACGATGCAGCGGGGGCGGTGCCAGGGAACCGGCGTGTTCCGTGACCACATACACAGCACACACACCAGGACCAAGCGGAGGCCACAGGACGGAGGCCGAGGTCGGCAGGTGGCTGCCGGGGCCGCGCCCCCCACCTCCCCCCATCCACCCCCCGTTCACCAGCGCCGTGGCTGCGCTCACGCTAGAGCCGGACCTCGCTGGCCGAAAAGCATGAAATCAGCCCACAAGCTGCCAAACGCGTGGTCAACGTCCAGGGCCACGACTGAGGATGAGGATGCCGGACTGAGTGGATGCTTATGAAGCTTCATCATCATCATCATATCAGTGTTGTCATAATAAGCTATTTTTCAGACTGTATATTATTAACATTGTGGCTTTGTCTGATGAAACACCCACAGCCTCGACCTTCCTCTGTGTTGTGATGCAACGGTAGAATCGCTCCTCATCCTCAGCCTTGACCCCGCCACAAATACATTAACTATGCTATTTTCACTGTATCCATACACATCAGTATAAAACTGACACATCTGGAGCTGCTGAGCTCCCTGCTTCCATTATTCTTTAAAGCTAATGCTTGCTTTCTTCTTTTTTTTCTATTATTGTCTATCCTCAAACAGTGATAACCCCCCCCCCCCCCGCTCCTGTTTCCCCCAGAACTCATGAGGAACATTTACACATATCCATGACGTAAGAGACGTCTGATGTAGCAGAGGTTCGACCTTTGAGTTTCCAAGCTCTGCGTTTTAAGTCATTGCAATGATCCTGTGCAACTTCAGAAGCAAATGAAATCAACAAAGCTCGGGTGACACATTAACACACAAAGAAGTCACCGGGGCGAGGCGGCGCGCGACTCGATTGAAGCGTCGGCTCTCGTGCAGCAAAATGAAAGTAATTTGTCTGGCTGTCAGCGCTGTGCACTGAGTGAACGTTATATACGAGTGAGTCCACAGGATGCGAGGGCGAAACGCGAGCCAGGAGACACTCAAAGGTACAAACCAGTCGTTTTAGAGTCACGAAATCTACCACCAACATCACAGGCTGTGTGGAAAACAGAAGCGAAGAGGCAGAGGATGGAAGAGAGGCAGAAACGACTGTACTGAACATGAGGTGTGACAGGAAGATGATAAGGAGACAACTGAACATTAAAAGGGTGGAAGCAATGAAATGATGCCATAAGGAAGCAATGCAAGAGAAACCAAATAGAGATGAGGTACCATTGGTGCTGTAGATGACATGCTGCTGTCTTTGGTGCTGCTGCTGCTTACTACACTGTTTTTACTGTTGTTTCCCTGCGACTGGGGCAGAGAAACACAACACAGAATGACTCCCACTGATCCCCCACGGTCCAAATCATAAACCATCTTTTGGGAACCAGAGGTGGAAAGCAAGAATTTAAACTCGAGGCTCGACGCTGAGCAGAGTCACCTGGAGGTCTCGATCACCGGCACCCTGTGATTTCTGCAGGGTTTCCCCCAGAACCAATTGGTCAATCAGGAGTCAGTACATAAAGGCGACTGGCAGCGATCGGAGCCATACGTGTGCAAATGATTGAGGGTGTAGTTACCAGTACAGGTCTGTGCATGCAGTGAACGGCCGCGATGAAAGCTGCTTCCTGAACGTGCAGCAAAGGATGTTTGATCTGTAGGTTGGTGTTTTAAGACCACGAACTCAATTAACCCACTAAACAATGCTCAGATCAATGTTAACCTGAACTTAAATTAGCACGTTTCATTGAGGGAGAACTGCTTCACCCACGTTATGTTTATTTCAACTAGAAAATGCCAAAAAGGCTGACTTGATCCATATAAAGGGGATTTAGGCTCAGCAGGAGAAAAACAAAGGGCTGAGCGGGTGTATGTTAGTTATTTATAAGGAGTTGAAATGGTTCAGGTGACGCTAATGGCAGGAGATGGATGAAACTGGAAAAATAAAACGAATATTGGAAAAGATGAACGCCATGGAGAAAGCATCCCTTCCTAAAAAAAAAAAAGATATTAAAGAATCAGAACGGAAGAGGGGAGAACCAGGCCGGGGGAGGAGGGGGTAACACTCAGAAGAACAAGAGAACCAAGGATGCAAAATGAAGGAAAAACGACAGAGCCGGTCTCACCATCAAACAAACACTCGAGCTGGACTTCCTTTTCTGACAGACAGCAATGGAAAGGAGGAGGACAAAAAATAAGGGGTCACCTGGAAACAAGGAACTAATCAAAACTGTAAAAAAAGTGAAGCTGCCAAATTGATCCCAGGAGGAGAGAGCTCCTCTCTCAAGCTAAAGGAGAGGAGCTTAAGACGAGAACAAAGACGAGGCGAAGGTGAGTACGAGGGCTTCAGAGGGGAAAAACAACCCGCTGCAAAGCAACAGGGAGCGACCGGGGATTTGCTGGCGGCGGGCGCTTGGCGTCAGCTATTGGGCTGTTGCTGTATGTTATGGAGGCCCTGCGTGATGATGGCGCTTCACTGCATGCACTGACACGGACTGTCGAGCTCCGAGACGGGAGCTCTGCTGGGAATCAAAACACGGCCCCAACCTGCATCGGCGGTGACGCTCGTTAAGGTGAGAAAGTGGCTGCTTTACTTTTAAGACATTTCCTGTCCTCCGAGCCACAAAAGTCTTTAGGTCACATTAACCTGGCCTTAATAAAGCTTAGAGAGGAGCACCAGACGTAACACAGGTAATAAAACCGAACGATCGCACTCATAACATTAAGGATGCATGTTGTTAGAGAGCAGTTAGGGAGACAAGAGGAAACAGGAACAGTAAAGTCGACACAGTCCTCGTGGGTTAGAGCTTACCTTCACACCATCAGACTTCTTGTTAAGTAAGGTTTTGCATGCTGGAGGGAAAACAGAAAGGACTATTAGACTCCTCATGTGTCATAACTGAAAAATGAAAAATTACAACAGCACCTCACTCATGTCTGCATGGATTCCTGCCAACAGAAAGTGGGCAACAGACTTATCATGTATAATGAGCTAAAATGCTTGAGTAATATTTGGCTAAGAAAACCTGTCCATGTGTAGTTAAGTGGCCTCAACTCAATAATATTAAACAATATAAGTACTTGTGCTGTCTCATTATCTAGTGTCATCTTCAGCTCATGCAGTGAAGCTGTTCGTCCGCCCTGACACACAGCTGTGTGCATCTGAAAGCCTGAACACACACAGACTCGCACCGAAATGTACAGAATCTCACAGGAAATCGCTCGTCGCGCGCGCATTCACACGTCCACTCGTACAGTGCAAAGACGAGGGTTAAAGTCTTCCCTTACCTTCCGTTGGTAAGAGGGCAATGAAAGAGGCAAGAAAACAGTCAGTTTTAGTTTGTGCACGGGAACGTTCGAAGCCCAAACGCACCTACAGACGTAACTGAGGAATCTGCAGGTAAACACACACACACACACACACACACGCCGGTGGGGCTCCTGCTGGACATTAAAGGGGCAATCTGGAGTTCTAGCGACAGAGGTGGTGGGTTCATGCGGTCACAGTGGCTCATCCACACGTCCTGCATGCAGCAACCACTTCAGCAGTGCACTTCCGGCATTTACAAAACGGAGCAGGAACCTTTGGGTTACGTTATTATAGACAAATCCATCAGTAACAGCTAATTAGCACCAGAACCACCTGTTGAATGCGGCCTCCTTTATTAACGGCAGCTCGTCCTGTCACGTGACTGACATTTACCTGTAAAGTCCTCAGTATGCTTCAAACAAACACATCCAAACAGTTCTATCGTTATAACCTCGATAGAACTGTAATTCACCCCACAGACGCACTCCTCCATTTAATTTTCTGACCTCGATAAAGGCCACGGGAGGCGCCAGCATCCTCCAGCACCTTATTCGAACCGTCGGACTGTTTGATGGTCTTTGTTTGAAGCATACGGATCCCAGGTTTTCATCTTTCCCACAAAAAAACAACAGATCAGGCAGGAGAGAACACACAGGACGGCGCATCATGTTTCCCCGGATTCCCATGCAGGTCGGCACACTGTGCTATGGGCTCATACAGCACACATGCTTGGCTGGCAGTGAATGCCAGAGCCATGCGGAGGATAAGTTGCAACAACTGCAGGCAGGCATCGACTGGGCATCAGTCTGTGGGTGCAAACTCATGAAACGGAAACATAACTGGGAGCTTGACTGTTTCTGTGCCTACTAACATGTGTAATGTGTTCTTTTAAACTGCAGTGCTGAAGATAAGCAGCCTGCGCTCAGGTATTAATGCAGACATGTATAAACACAGCCCGGCTCAGTAGCAGCTGTGGCGGTTGAAAGAAGGTCAGAGGGTCGTGTTGGGTTCCAGCTAAATGGCTGTTGTTCCCAACACAGGAAATTAAATAGCCGGTCCTGGAGAGGAGCTCTGTTCGTTAGAGCATCAGCATTGCTGAAAGGTCAAGAGCTGAGCTCCTATTTCCATGTGTGTGTGCGCGCTGTGAGATGCTCCAGTGCAATGACAACCAGTCGAACGTGGTCCATCAGTGTGCAGGCAACAGGCAGCAGGTGGAGGGGTTCAAGCAGCCCAGGCCGCATGCCGACACCCCGAGCTTGATTTTGGGAGGCCCTGGGTCCAACGCTCCTCTACACATACCTTCCTGTGCCACTGCGGCCGTGCTGGTGGTAGCAGCAGGGCTGGTATGCTGCCGTCCCACTATCAGACAGAGAAGGATTCAATACGGCTCCACAGGTGGGACAGCAGCCCCAGTGAAGCCTGGAGGCCATTTTCTTATTTGGTTTACATAGAGGTTTAAATAATGAGGTGATGCCAAACTACTGTACACCCAGAAGATGTGAAATCATTATAATTAATCTCAAAGCTGTCACTCAAACTAAACACACAGTGATGTAAAACCAAATCAAACGAGTGGCCTTTCCCTTTTTCTTTGGCCTAGATTCATATCAACCAGCAGAAGGTGGTGGCTCATAATCTTCAGCAGCTGCTTTACTGCATACAGTCTACATCACATGCGTCTCTACAAACACAGGGTCAGTGGCTGTGAGGCTTTAGCTTGATAGACCTCACACGAGGTGCTTAATCAAACCCGCACTTCGTTTTCAGCAGTCAAACTGCTTACAAGGTGGAAATCCAAGCCAAAATTTAGTTTAAAAAATTAAAACTCAACCGAAGCGGACAAAGACGTTAAAAGAAAGAGTTTCAGCCCCTAAAGATTCCCGACAACAAAACGCAACAGCAGAAAACCAATGATACTGATCACCTGGCATCTATCAGACATCAGAAAAACCTTTACAGCATCCAACTGTAAAATCTGTGTTATTGAATAATATCGAAAAATGTTCTGTCACAAAACTGCTGCGTCTTCAGTCGAGCAGCCGCGAGTCTGGTTTGAGCCCAAATTCAATTACTGTTGGTGTCAGCTCACCTGAAAAGTTCCTGGACACCAGCATGGTTGTGAGAATAGCTCCCTAGAACGACACACACGCACATCGTGTTAACGTAGGTTTTCTGTGTGTGTGTGTGTGTGTGTGTGTGTGTGTGTGTGTGTGTGTGTGTGTGTGTGTGTACTTCTGTCCACACTCACTTTAAGTTTCCTCCTGGCATTGAACTTGCGCAGACACTCCACGGTCTCCTGGCGGTGCATCATGGAGGCCACAGTGGAGCGTTGCTGCAGGTGGAAATAAACCAAACGTAATAAATATTTATCACTGTACTTCCAACAGCTCCTTAAAAATCCACACAGTGAAACGACATGAACACTTACATCGCTTTGGCTGGAAAAGATCAACATGCATGTAAGAACCATAGAAGAAGACAAGTGAGACTTACGCAGACCCAGGGATGCTTGAGGGCCTGGTCGGCAGTGATTCTTTTGGCAGGGTTAATGGTTAACATCTGATTGATCAGGTTTTTGGCCTCAGGGGTCACGGTGTCCCACTCCGGAGAAGGAAACTTAAAGAAGATGGAGAGGCCTGATGTTAAAGGTCTGTGTCACCACTTCAGGTTTCTTTTCTTTCATCTTTTAATGGAGCACCACAATCTTTACTTGACCTTTACTACTACTTTACTAGACCTGCTGCCTTCATCTATATAGAAGAAGCAAAACGACCAACGTTTGTATCTACAAGAATAGAAAAACTAAGATAAACAATTCCTTGTTTACATAATTTAAAACTCTCAAAAAACATTTAAACCTGAGTTGTCAATTACCGACAAAAGCAAGTAAGTGGTTCAAGGTGCCAGCGTCAATGACATTCAAGAAGTGCACATTATTACAAGGGCTTTTCATATCGATGCTCACATTATGCACATTCATTAGATGTGGTTGCCTCCAATTATGGAAATTAATACGGGTAATAAATTCCTGTCTCCCAGAAGACTATGACAAGATCTGATAAATAAGCATATTGCCATCACTTGATGTATCACACAGTCCTGGAGACAAGGCAATAACAAATAGCAAGAAATCTAAAATTAAAATCATCCCCGCTTTACTCGCATAACATAGACTACAGCCAGAAATTAGATTTCAAAGAGCAAACTCAGATTGTCTATAACAAACCATGTTCCATCGGGCATCAAACTGGTGGCTTATTGAGGCCAACTACAACAGAACAGCATTTACGATTGTTGACAATTTGGATTTAGTCAGAAAATGTTGAGGCTGCGTTCTCGTCGCCGAGTAGACAATTAGATATTCACAACATCAGGTATTCAATGAAAAGAGGAACCAGTGTGGTTATTTTTAGCCTTAACGTTGCTAAGGCTGTGTTCAGGTTGTGGTTGTTCAGAGTTGGAGTTCAGTAATCACAATTCACCTGCAGGAGATTCTGTTGACTGGTGAAACACATTATGAGAAATTATGAAGACCCTAATGGGAGAAAAGGTCAGCAGGTCAGACTGAGCGTGAGGACACAGACTCACATCATATGCACCGGCCTTGATCTGCTGGTAGAGTTTGTGCTGGTCCTCGTCCCAGAAGGGCGGGTATCCCACCAGTAGGATGTACAGGATCACACCTGACACAGGAATAAATGTGTAAACCATGCAAACAGAGCAGCTACTGGTATGAACAGACTGTAGTCAGAAAAGATGAGGAACTGAGGAACTGACCACACGCCCACATGTCCACAGGTTTCCCGTACGGGTCCTTCCTCAGCACCTCTGGGGACAGATACCCTGGAGTTCCTGCAAAACCTGTGGAAGCACAGACGGGAAAACTGCACAGAGGATTCCTTCTGACGAACGCACGGCTTCAAGACTGATGCACACGCACGTCTTACCAAACCACGCCTGCTGTTCCCCCTGCACCTCGATGGCCAGGCCAAAATCTGCCAGCTTCACCGCGGCTCCCTTCATCTTACTGGCCAAAAGTAGGTTCTCGGGCTGAAACGCACACACAAACAGTATTTGAGTGACTGACGGCTGACGGACATAAGCTGGTGCCCGGTTCACCCGTCTCCCAGGAGATCGGACTGTTTGAATCAGGTTCAAAGCTTTGGCGCCGGCCTGCAGAGTCGCCGGCTCAACAGGATGTTGTAACCTGGACCCCACACAACGCAGCACAGCTGCTCTACTTCTACGCTCTCTGACTTTGCTCGGCTGGACTTATCCCTCACTTGTAAGTCTGCCAAAAAAATAAAAGATGCAAGCTGTCATCACAATTACAGTATAAGAACACCAACCACTGTGTGTAAAGAGGCGGGGGCTTGACAGTGATTGAAAGGCGCCTGACACATGCACCAAACGTCTGGTCTTAGCGTGCTTTTCATCTGTGCGTCCATCCATCCTCCCAACACACACACACACACACACACACACACACACACACGCCTCTAGTGACGGGAGCAAAAACAGCAGGACGGAGAGAAAGGAGGGAGCTGTGGCGAAAGCAACACAAGAACAGAGACAGACAGATAGAGATAGATAAATGGGAGGTGGCATAATGAGTCCCTACGCCGGCGCTGCAGCAGCCGGGTGACCTCACCCCGCGGTTACCATGGCAACCCCGCCTGCCACCAGCCAACAGCACTCAACTCCTTTTCTCTGATTCGTGTTTTCCTTTTAGCGAGTGGCCCTCCCAAGATGACATGCAGGCTCAAGTATGATGCGTGTGAGGTCATACCTCTGGATACTGGCATTAGGGGAAGATTTATGGCTCCGCTACACAACAGAAGACTCAGTGAAGCTAAATGAAAGGTCCCTTCCCTTTTAGCTATCTAATGACTGATCAACCAGGGAATCTTTGAATAACAGGCTTCAAAGATTTTAAATTTTGGCACAAGAAACTGATGTTGGACTAGAAACACGATTCAAAATGAATTATAATGATGCTCCACAACTACTGCTCATCCCAGAACATTGCAAGTAGTTTATAACCACCAACTAAGTAGAAAAAGTATAGTTTAATGTGGAGTCAAATAAAATTACATTAGTTTAATTACATTTTTGATGGAACAGAACATCTGGTTTCCCAGAAGGAATTTAAGATGACTGCCCCGATGGCAGATCAATAAAGCTTAAAGGAGATTGATTTTCTGTTCGTCGACTATTTATAAACCAAGCGTTCGCATTAACGATCCAGCATAGCTGCGGTTTAAATACATGAAAAGAGTTGTACATTAACGGGTAATGTCCTTTCCTTTTCATCATCAATCATCGTTATTGTCTCCCTAAATGCACAGTACATCTGACATCAAGGTCCAAATGTAGGCAAAAAAAATAAATAATCAATAGGAAGCAACACAAATCCATTTACACCCCTCTCACAAAGAACTGATTGTTTATTTTATTTGCTGTAGACTAATTTTGCTCTATCACGTGACAGAGCGGATTCGCAACTACTGAAGTTTAAACTCAGCAATGGCAATAAAACATGGTGCAATTACCCAGGTGTTTAATTAAAGGTCAGAGTGCTGCCGGTTTCTGCTCGGGGTGAACAATCCTGCAGCAAGGGCCGTCATCTCACCCACCGACCTGCTATTAATAGCAGCTGGTCTGCTTTCGTCACTCCTCGGCAGTGCAGGAGGGGGGAGGGGGGGAGAGAGGGGGGGAGGGGGCGGATGAAACGATGGGAGTGGGTATAGATGTAGACACAAAAGGGAAAGGAGAAATGAGGAGGGATGAAAGCAGGTGAACAGACAGCGCAGGTGACGCTCATGCCTTAAGTTGTCCTCCACGTCACAGCGTGACGTCAGCGAGAGCGAGCGTGTGATTTCAGCGCCGAATTTCCCCAAATGCCTTCAGTCTTCATTCACAACACACAGAGCCGCGTCTCCGGCACAGATTTCGCACAGTGGCTCACCTTGAGGTCCCTGTGCACAATGTCATGCTGGTGGATGTGACTGATGCTCTCCAGGATCTGACTGATGCAGTGGCTGGAGGAGACAGAGGAGAACGACATCTGTCAATCCACAACCGCAACGGAAAAAGGGTTTAAACAAAAGAAACGATGCCGGCGCTGCTAAATTCATGGCTTTGTGAATTCACTGTGAATTGTGGAACAAAACGGGTACACGTCATCCTGTACCCATCAGCAAACGAGGGGAGTAATTAACCAGGAGTGGAGAGAAATACTGAGACCGAGGAAGGAGGGATAAGAATAAAAACAGAGGAGGATTTAAATGAGAGCTGAAGAGAGCAGCGACTATCAGATCAGTGGAAGTTCCTGCTGTGCCCTCTGTGTCGTATCACTACAGCGAGCCGATGGCAGGCAGCTTTTCCTTTAGGCCACAGAATGATTAACATTTTAAAGATAAGAGGCTGCACTTAATGGCCAAAAGCATGTGGACACTCAGAGCCTTGACCTGAGCTCTAACGAAGCCCGTCGGGAGAAGAGACAAATGTCAGGCAACGCTGGCCAAGTTTAAAACCTCCGGTGGATGAATGGGAGCAACACGCTGCAGCCCAGGAGGTGTGACCGGCGGCATTGCACAAGTTCCTCCCGCTCATTGTGACACATCTCACTAATCTAAACAATTGGGAAACTTGCGTGGGAGACAAGTTGGGTGCATTTTAATGTGGATGTATGTGAGGAGTGGAGCGGAGCGGGGAGTGTGTGGCTGAATCGGGGGAGGGGGGGGGGGCAGCTTATGTAAGCCTTTCCCGTTCCTGGCGTCTCATGTACAGTTGAAATGAGCTTTTAAATTAAACCGAGCTTGACATCGGTGGAGGTGAAGTGCGGGTCGGCAGCGGGAGCGTGAAGGGAGGCCACCGCTCGCTCCGTAAATAAAATAAAAGCCACGTTGTGTCCAGATGAGGCCATAAATCTGGAGTCCACATTTCATTCTGCGTATTTCTTCCACCCTAATCTCCCCTAATCATTCACTCACTCACACACATTTCACTAACCCCATTTCATCTGTGTGCATCTGAATACCTCATGCACCTTATCACATTCTCTCTCCTGCTTCATTCCCAGAAGTCCTCACTTCACATTTCTCCTGTCGGCCGCTCTACTCTCCTTCATTCATCATGACTCCTGTGGACGAGTGATGTCCAGCCATGAGACAATCTAAAGCCAAAGCCTGACAGTCTCCTCTATGTCTGTCTACTGTCGCACGTCATTTGAGTTCATCATCACAACAAAACACACAGACCGTTTTAATATGTAGCTGTTGTGATTCTGATCAAAACCACGCGTTGACGTCCATGCAGGTAATGTGCTGCAACCTCTGACAACAGGCTTAAAATGAGGACTGAGTGCAGACATCATTTATTAACGACATTAAATTTAAAAGCTCTGAGTCATATGGTCCAAAAAAGTATAAAGTGTACTGACGATAACCTCAAAAAACATCCAGAAACCACAAGCACATCCAATCAGTCACAATCTACATCAGTAGAAAAATGAACTATATCTGTTGTTTTTGGCTCTTTTTTTATTTTTAGTGGCTACAAACAAATATTATGTGGGAAAATGTCACCACATAGCTTGACAACACAGTTTAAAGTGAGCATATATTACTATACCTGGCATCTGCCTCGCTGTAATACTCTCTTGCAACGATGTCCTCAAACAGCTCTCCTCCAGTGACGCTGCAGACAGACAAAACATGAAAGACGCTCCTTTTATTATCTGCAGTGGGAGAAAACCAGACACAAATAAAAGTCCTCTCCCACGGGGACAAATACAGGTTTTAGACAATATCATGATACCTTTGAGCGGCTGAGCTGTGAGGTGGTGATGTTGTCCTCAAAGATCCAGCATGCTCCCTATTCTTGGCTAAGTTTCTTAGGCTCCCACTGACACTTTGAGTTTTCCTTTTTTGTTATTTACTCAAACAACAAAAAAAAACTCGATCTGAACTGAATCCAACATTTCACTCAACGAAAAATGAATATCTGCTATCAACACAGCTCTTAATAGCTTATGCACAAAGGTCCTTTAACTATAAGAGACAATCTCTATGCAATTTTTAGTTGAAATGAATATAAAAAAATACTAAATGTAATGCATATTTATTTTGTTCTATACTAATACGCAGATAATGTTCCTAGCATTCCATATACTACAATATCAAGTGTCCATATAGTGTATATACCTCCTTAACTGTATGATAAACATACTAGTAAACTTTACATTATACATCAGGAAAAACAAATACTTTCCATCGCGGCAGCTCAGTGGAAATGCTGATACTGTACACTGCTGTTAATGGTGACAGTCATGGAAAATGAAAAAGAGACTTCCAGGAACAATGCTCCAGCCTGACTCTGTCACCTGCGTGTGCACGTGTTAATGTGATTTACTTACAGGTCAAACACCAGGTAATGGAAACCCTCCTCTGAGATGCTGTCATGGAGCCGTACTAGTGAGGAGGAACGAGAAAAAGGCTGAAATTAGAATCACGTTAGGAAACTGCTTAGATTAGATCACGGCCTATATGGAAAACTGAGCCACCATCCTAATCCATCCATCTCTGTGTGTACTTTATATTTGTACACATATACGACAGACAACAGTCTAGCCTTTGAAGAACATCATTTCCCATGAGCCCGAGGTGTTAGGAGGCGTCACATATACAACTTCACGTTATGTTGTGACTCTATGTTAATTCACAGGTTTAGAGAAGCAGGGTCGAGTGACACCCGGTCCTCAGAGTACGAGCCTTCAAGCCCAACTGATCCGCGTGCCAGTTTGAAATAATCCACTCCAGGCCTCACCAGTGCCACCTGGCTAGCTGGCAAGTGAGTCAGCTCTTAGACTCAGCTGACAGAAAAACTGCCATATTTAATTAGCTACTGATCCTTAAAATTGGATGTGATTTTGCTAATTGACATTCTTTTAACAGTTTCTCTCTGCTGATGACGAGGCCGGAGTAGAGGCCACTGTTTTCATCACACAAAAACAAATTTAGCCAACCGGCCTCCTCCAGCAGCTCTTGAACCAGACACAGTTGTGAAATGTAACACCCTGCTGTAATAACGGTGTTTCACAAGAAAGATATGAAAAAAAGGTGTGCAAGTTCCTGAATTAGGCCAAAAAAATGTGCTGCAGGACTTTCTTCCTCCTTCAGACGACTTACATACAGATAAAAGGGAACTCGACAACTCGCAACAGGAAGGAAAAGAGCAGCCAGGAGAAGGAAGGGAAGGAGAGAAGGTGACGATGAAGAAGAAGCAGTAAGGAAGTATGAACCCACACCTATTGAGCTGCATCACTCTCTGTGTGCATTTCTTTCACTGTGAGGTCTGGAATGATAACGGATGACGGTTCTGCCACAGAGATAGTTTGCCATTTCCTTCCGTTCTCAGGGGCCACTGTGAGTGTGTGTGTGTGTCTCTGTGTGTGTGTGTGTGTGTGTGTGTGTGTGTGTGTGTGTGTGTGTGTGTGTGTGTGTGTCCTTACGAATGATAATGCTCTTTAGTCTTACACCCAGTGACATCTATTTCGTCGTTTGTCTGTAAAGTATTTGTGTTCTAATTATTGTAGTGGAGTCTGTATTTCCAAAGTAGTCAAACCTCTAAAACAGGAAATAAAATGATAAACAGAAAGGACAGTTGTCATGAGCGTTACGTTTGTCTGCTGTCCACCGATAACATGGACGTACTGTAGCCAATGTGAGCATGCAGCCTTTCAAACAGTAAAAACAGTCCCCGGTCGGTGTTGACTGTGTGACAGTGTGACCGTGCACGTGTTGAGCTCAGAGTCACTTCAGCATCTGGCTGCCGGCCAGTTTCACAATGCAAATGTGTCACTATGCGACATACTGGACCAGGCAACTGTGTGATTTGCGTAGGCCATTTGCTTCAGAGATATTATTAAACCGAACAACAGTGAGATGAGACCTAACTTCAAACTAATGACCAAAGAGGAGCTGTTGGACATAAAGTGACATAAAACTTCCCTCTTGGGTAAAGCTGTCACAGCTGTTGCTGTTGCTTTGTTTCTTACCTATGTTTGGGTGTTTGAGCAGACGACAGATTCTTGCCTCTCGCTCCAGTTTCTGGTGATCTGGGGACAAAGACGCACAAAGTACACAGGATCAGAAGCAGCAACGTGTGAGCAGGTACGATGGACAGAGACGAACACAGAGCCAACAACAAAACATCATCACAAAAAGCCTCAACATCAGTAAATCTGACTTCAGCGCATGTTGTTTAACATCACATCTGCAACGTGTCACTTTAAAAACTGCTTTGCTACATATTTTAAACGGATGTTCAATATTTAAGCGCTAATGAATAATAAATCAATTGTTTAGTTTTTCTAAAGCAAAGATTTTCGCAACCATTAAAACCCACCGTGGTGTTTGCTGGATTCTCAGAAATGCCTGAACCAGCGACTATATGAGCTGGTTAAAAATGTTGCTGTGCAGCTATAATGCATTAATGCACAAACTCACTGCTGCTCTGATCCTCTGACGAGACTCGCGACCGTAGTTCGCGGAGAAACCTTCCATTCTCAGACCAGAATCAAACCAAGAGCATCAGGGAGGCGAGCTACAGCAGGAGGCCCTGTCATCTAGCATGCGCTTGTACACAAGTACACAACCCGACAGTGCACACACTAAACCTCCACCACAAGCTTTTTGCACTTACTGAAATTAGTCTTTGGGGACCTGCCTTAATGTAATCAGTGTCCAGTTAATGACTCTAATGGTAAAGGGGGATGCTCGCGTCTGTGCAGTTGCAGGTTTAGCATCAACAGATTTGGTTGACGCAGTAGCTACAAACACTGATGTAGGCGATGAGGGGTCAAGTTCACTCCGGGCCCTGACACCCGCCAGCTGCTGGTCTCAGGGGACAGATGGGCGCTCACATGGGTCCCGACGCCGGTTCATGTCCGTACTTCTGCATGAAAGGGACAAGCACTGGACATCCCTAATCTTTTGGCCCATGAGTAATTCTGTCTAGACGGCAAAAACATTAGTCCCACAGGCGAACTACTAGATTTTGTATTATATAAGATTAAAAAAAAGATCATTTCAGAAGCAGAAGCCAGTGATGTTACGGTACTTAAAAAAATATGAACTACTGCTCAAGAAGTGTGTGATTTATTAAAGCCGCCTGCTCCAGTCTCGTTTAAACTTGTCTGATGAGTCAGACCGAACTTGAATATTGGCTGTTGACTGATTAGGAGCGTTGGCAGAATAAACACATGGTATCCTGATTTATAACGGTTCTGGAAGCGAAACATGAGTCACTGGGTTCACTGGTGAGGAAACACATCAGCCTCAGCTATTAGCTGTTAGCATCCGCTCAAATATCTCAACTGGCTGGAAAAACATTAACAGGAAACATGAATAGAAACACTTCCTTCCTTCCTTCCAAGCAAACACTGTGAGGCCGTTAGAGGTAATGGAAGAAAAACATCTAAGACTGGAAGTACAGTATAAATACTTTAGGCGTTGTCTTGTACAAACATTTTATATGTATTAAATTACACGCCAGCTTCTACAGTTGTTTCTGCACAGAGATGACATAAGTACTGTCTCTTTAGCAGCATGGAGGTCTGTGTGTGCAGTAACGTAATCTGCTGTCATTACCCCCAGCGGGAGGTAAAACACTACCCCAAGTCCGACCTCCAACCTCTGACCCCAGGCCTAAGCCAATCAGCAGCGGCTTTAACCCCACGCGTCTCTCTGAACCGACTCGCACATGTAGTTCAGCTGCGTTCCGTTTTGTTGACTAATGAAGTTTCTGTAGATGCCTCACACACAGGCTTTATACGGACTATCGAGTTCAGAGGACGAGAAATCAAAGCGCGCTGCAGACATTCCACAGCCTTCTTCTCAAAGCCATAATGGGCTATTTTGGCTGCTTGTATTCTTAGAAGTTGGATCTGTCTGCAAAAATAGGAGTATTTTTCAGTGCTGGCCTGAGATGATGGCTTTAATATGCTTGTGAAGGCATTCTTGGCAATGGACTGCTTAGAAACACTAGAAGCTGATAGAAAGAGGAAAGAACAAGTACAAGCTTTAATAAAGACACTGTATAGAAAATAATAATAATAAACAAGAGCTTAACAGAAGAGAAAGTGTCAAATACAGAAACCCAGAAAACGACGTCTGAACTCAAAACATCCATTAAATACATGCATACAAAATGATGAAAATAGCTGAATCAGACGTGTCTTTACCAACCTCACTACCAAATGTTAGAGCCTTTGAGGAATTCAGCGATGAGAGGAGAACATGCAGCACTTAACCCAACCAGGCTGAGTGATGATAGTCATAGTCATTTCTCCATCCACTTCTCTCCTTACTACCATCTAATCTAGGAGCTTTGAACAGGCCAGAGCGGTAGATGGAGGAATAGATGGATAGACGGCCTCTTCCAGCTCACATCCCCCGATCCATCAATTAACTACTGCCTGCAGAACATTGAACGCAGCGGACACACTAAGACCAACAGCACCGGCCCTTTCTTGACGCTTTTGCATTTCTCAACATTTAAAAGGAAAAACATTTGTGTTTCATAAATACTAAGTAGCATCATATTAAATCACAGTCGAAATGTCAAACGTTTGACAGAATTTGTCAAGATCGTAACCGTCACTAAAGAGTCGTTGTGTCACTGCGCAGCATCATCAAAGTCCCTTCACCTCGGGGACCATCGGCGGCAAAGCAGCCAGAGTCAACAAAGATCACGGTTGCCATGTACTGTTCGTCATCTGCTGACTAGAGTGAACCTGGCAACCTCCTCCCTAAGCAAAGCTGGATATTAGTAAAATGAGTCGCTGATTAGACACAACCCGCGCACTCGGGAGAGCTCCCTCTGTATAAAACACCTTCATCATGAAAAAGGAACAGCTGTTTCAGCAAAACTACACAAACCAGCCGCACAATATTTACACTAAACAATTAGCTAAGTCACACACATCCAAGGTTCTATGGGAAAGCCAGGTTTTATTTTTAACCATACATTTAGATGATGTAATGAACAAACTCAAAGACCCATTGACTCTGTTTCACCCAAGTAACATGAGGTGACTCTAAAACTCTGCGCAGTGTCGGAGATAAGTATTACTAACTCATTCCTGGACTCTCTTTCATGGTGTTGCCTTTGTTTTCTCTGGCATTCAATTTGCCGTGACAAAAAGCCACACACCGAAAACCAAGAACAGCATTCCTCTATTGTTCCCGTCACACAATATCACTCTGACAAATTGTTTTTCTAGGCGAAGGGGAGATTTCTCAGCATCAAACCACGGGCCAGGCAAACCTTATACTCTAAAAACAGAATTGGTTGTATCAAAAGTGGGATCAGGTCGAGCAAAGGCGACCACACCATCAGAAGTCCAATACATCAAGCTTTCTTCCCTGAGACAGAGAAAAAAAAAAACACGCAGAATCAGCGAATGTCTCTAAACGAGCTCTGTTTAGCAGAAGTAACGTAGCAGGTGCTGTTTGCTGCACGTGTGCTCCTCCTAATGTGTGTATTCATATACAACTGCTTCTTCACTCAAGGTTGTTGGATGACTTTGTGATGCCATTTCAAGCCTTTAGCAATGATTCAGTCTTATGAATGACACATTGCCTTGAGAAAAACGAGATGCCTGAGTTCTATTTTAAAGGCTGGAGCCAGCAAATGATTGTGAAATGACGTTTTGCCTAATAAACTAATTAAAGAATTGATTATGAAAGTGTTTTTGTCACTTCTCTGACTGCACTGTAGGTGTGCAAGCTCACTTCTGAAGAGAACTGCAGTGAGCTAGGACGCCTTGATAAACATATTGATACAACATTAAACTAAGGGCAGTCTAACGGAATTGACAGGCAGATGGAAAATAAAACAGACTTTGGGTCAGAATGGGCCGGAGTGCACAAAACTATAAATAGATACAATCCTCCTCCGGCTTACAGCCCTGATTCACGCTGACCTGCTCTGCCCTTCATCACCAAGCGGAGAGAGACACACAATGGCACAGAAAGTGAGACAGACGATGTATGATGGAGAGCAGCGACTACAGTCAGACGCCCTGTCACTGTGGGGGGTCAGTCTGGGGTCAGTCTGGGGTCAGTCTGGGGTCAGTCTGGGGTCAGTCTGGGGTCAGTGGGCCGAGCTGAGGCTCATAAGAGAATAAGAATAAGAATGCCTTTTACATGTCGCCTATTTAAACTAAAAGAAGAAGTTTGCTTTGACTGTGGGACTCCTACTCATTCCAGATGTCACTCTTATCACTACTGGTATGCCTGTACCTTGAATCATGCAGTAGTTCAGGTTAAACCCATGATTTCTCGAAATAGGCCCAACGTGTTTTGGGGATGACAGACAGCATTGCCGCAGCCTGTGTGTGTTTCTGAGCTACCAGACAGAGCTGCTCCATCGAATCTAGTGACGCACGGTCCTGTGGATCAGTCTCCCTCTAATTCGCTCTGTGGTTTGCACTCTGAAGGAACTGGACAGTGAGTGTGAGCCGCATGCTAAACGCCCTAAACCCAACTAGTAAATGACGCTCAAACAGACCTCGTGTGACCTGCTGGGCGAAAGCATTGAGAGCAGGTTGCTGTGCAGCTTTGGGTTAAAAGTCTGTTCCGCTGCCAGGGGTTTAGCTTTGAAAAGTTCATGCGGCTCAATGAGACAATGAATACAAAACTGATGCTTCACCTTTTTCAAACCGTGTGGAAATAGCTGGAGGACGTGCACTCGTTATGACCCAAACGTCGAGTCCACAACCGTGAGGAAGGCAGCGGCTGGACTATGAGGACGATGGTCTTGTTTCTGTGGTTCTGACCTCGGTTTGAAAGACTGCAATCTGTTTTACAACAACAATCAAGCAGCCATCTCCTAAATAACAAAGACAGCATTATGATTACATAGGTACAGTAACGTACTCACTTTGCTCTCCATTAATATTAAAGTGAATACTTTGATTTATAAATTCCACAGTCCCTGTGTATCTGAAGCAGCTTTTCACTCTGGACTGAACCAAGATGTACAGCAGTGATGAAAAATCCGCTTTTAACCTTCATTTTTCATTCAATTTGAACAGAGGAAATCCTGCTCCGCATTAGCGCTGCATCATCATCTCATCGTGTGTGTCCTGTGACCTTAACTAATGTTCTTAGTTTTACCGTTTGTGTGAAATAATGGCTGGTGGCAGAGAGCTGTCCCCAATGTAGGACAAAGTTCGACTCTTAACGGAAGTGAAAACACAGACAAAGCAATATGGTCTGAATATAAAATAGCAGCACCTCTAGTTTTGAGTCCTGTCTTTGTGTCATCTCCATCTACAGTCTGCTATGGCTAAACAATAGCTAGACGAGATTAAAGGTAAATTGGAGCTATCACAGCAGATCACAGGAGGCTGCAGGCGTGACCCCGTGGCTGTTTAAACGGGAGCACGCTTCCAGCCATTAAGTTCATACTGTGGCTTAGATTTCTTGTCTGCTACTGTGAATAAATACCAGCATTTGCTGCACAGATGTTTCTCATTAATGGCTTTCAGCTGCTTAAAAGGCGTAATCCCTGCCTTCCCCAACAGGTTTGTAAAGTGAAACGTTCGACAAGCAGAGTCCTCCAGAGCAGTGCACATAACTGGTACGTGAAACTGAGGAATAAATCAGGTTTTTACTAGTCCCAACGTGAGCTAGAGGTAAAAATGCGCAGGTCTGTCGCTGTTTCGTGGCGGCAGATCGAGCTGACAAAAACCCGACGAGTGATGGCTCGTGTCTGCATTTTACGAGGTTAACCTTTTGATGCTGCATTAGCGAATAGGCCGAGGCACACACTTCACCCGGCATCGCCCGGCCGAGGCAATGCAAACGTGCGAGTCACAACACAAAGGTTACACGGGCTGATATGAGAGAACTGCCCGAGTCTGACGATGTTATGAACTTTGAATAATTGGATTTCAATATTTGCACCTTTCCTGTTTTATTAACAAACGACAACAGAGTGCAGCCTTTATCTTCATTAGTGACAAGGAAAAGTTTCAGAGCACACACACACACACACACACACACACACACACACACACACACACACACACACACACACACACACACACACACACACACACACACACACACACACACACACACACACACACACACACACACACACACACACACACACACACACGGTTGTTCCCCGAGAGAATGGATAATGACTTCCGTTGTGTTTTGAAACTAGCAGCGCTTACGCTGGAACATAAAGAGCATGAACGCACACATGATCCACAGTCCAATAAAAATTTTACGCAGCCACTAAAGCTGTGTGAAGAGTAACAGCTGACATGGATCATGTCTGACGGCTGATCCATGACAGTTTTTACGGGTTAATCCTCTTCAAAAGCAAATAATCATTTTACATTTGTCCAGAATGCTCCATTCCTTCCCAGCAAAATCAATTATGTCTGATATTTACTTTGTCAAACAAGTCTGGCTGGTTTCCTGTGCACACACACATCCTGACCTGGCACCGCACAGGCTTCACGTTAGCAGTGAGCTGTGTGTGCTGTTCTCACACGTTGCTCCAAAGAGCGCATTCACAGCTGCACACTTTGTAATGCATTAGCACACTACACCGTGGCCACTGGCCAGAGATGGAAAGAAATATTATTTATGTTTCCATTCACAAATTCTTCCCACCGTTGAACCTATAGACATGATTAAATAGTTGCACTTTCAGACACACAGGTCAAAAGTGAAACATGTTTGATATTTATTCTAAAAATATATTATATTGTTTCCTTTTTTGGAAAGAATTGAATTTATTTGCCTGAGAAGATCAACACAGAAGTGATTCCTCCGTCGCAGATGAATTAGCTAATGAAGTCCACTGCGATCACGCTGAGGCTGATGCTTTATTCAGCTAAAGCCTTGACACAAGACCTTTATTATGAAAGGCTGTTTTGATCGTAACCTTGGAAGCAGAAACAAATGTCCACTGTGTTGGACATGAGCCAACAGGAGCACACACACTTCAACCAAACGATGCGGCTCCTGAAAAACAGGTCCTCTGAACAAACCTTCTGGGTCAAAGGGTTGAATGTGCTGCTGTCAAACCTGAAGGCAGCAGTCTGTTGTTCAGCATCACAGGATGAACTTTGTATGTGGGATCAACAGTGGGTGTGTGACTGATCAAACAACCCCCCTTGGGAAACTGGCAACCTTCTGCATAGCGTAAATGGCGATAAGACAACAATAGGTGAACAAATATTTGTACAGATTATGTCGTATGTCGTGTGTCTTACTTCTGATTTAGAGCCAAATTGGGACGTCAGTGTGGTTTCCTGGTTCTGGTTCTATTATCATTTGCATATGATGAAATGAAGAGTCAAAAGCCTCCACCAATAAAATGATAAAATGATCAGATATGCAAAGTGGCACGGTATAGTTCTGATGGAGGGCACGTGTCTCCTACATTAGCTTCTCTCCACTCACTCACAGCATGGACTTCAGCATCATTGTACAGTACACATATTCCCAAAGAACACTTTGATGCTGACAAGTGTTTCCAGATGCAGATCCTTCAGCTCCTCTCCTGTGGAACCAGTGTGCATTTCAGCTTCAGGGGCAGACACCCCGTCTACCTTCAGGACTACGACTTAAACCTATCCTCCAGAAATAGAAGAACAAGAAGATTCTTTGCCTGCAGCATCCAACATAGAAACCACCCGTTACACGATCTCATTGTTCAACACTAAGGTCAATGTTCCTCTCCTCCTCTTTATACCATTATAAACTATAACCCCCCAAACACACATCACATAGTAAACATGTAATTCAACGGCTGCTGTCACATTAAATCCCTCCGAACCAAAGTAAACAGAAAGTTACATTTTCAGTTTGACAGGGTGATAAATCTGACTGCACTGTGTTACTATTTATTGTACATGACATCCAGTGAATATGGCCACCAGGTTTATGGAATCCAGGCTGTCAGATGTGAAGGATAGGATGCATGCAGGATAACTGTAACCATGGAGACAGGCCGCTTGATTGACAGTGGGACAGTGAGTGTGTGTGACCAGGAATAGATTTTTCACTAAGCCTTAAAAATGTGTACAAATAAATCTGTCTTGATCAACTAACAATTCTATGAATTGATTCTTTAGCAATTAAAGTTTCATCAACATGAATGGAAAAGAAAAAACAATTAAAGCGTGAGGATCTGGTCACTCGCATCAGGTTTTTACTGTGTGAAGCTTTCTGTTGGAGCCATTGCTCAATATCTGAGCATGAACACATTTGCTGCTGCTGTCAGGAGAGGGACGGGCAAACGAGACCTCCTCCATGAGTCACACGCGCTGATGCAACAATATCTGACAGGGAAGCGCGCACAAACCCGCACGCCGACTGACAAACACACACCTGAGAGTCGCTAATGTAATTACATCCACCGTAGCCGAGTTCGCTGCAGCGAGGCCACAGACGTGGACTGATCTAAACAAGTCACTGCGACGATGAGGAGCTTCCAACGCTCTTCTCGTCCAACTTCACCGTTCTGTCCAGAACATTTAGCGTTTGCTCACGGAGATGGAGCTTCGGGTTTCTGAATGATTTATGAAAAAAGGAGGCAAATTTAGGACTATTAGCCACAACCTGCTAGCTTCCTGGAAATGTTTGCTCCAGTCCAGGTATCACTGACTTTTATGTCATTTCACATCCTCCTCACTGGTCCTACAGAACTGTATATTCAGCTTTTTTAGCGTCTCTTAGTAAAAGGAATCTGGACCCTCTGTCCTTGTCCAGCGCTATATGGCAAATGAAATTTTTATTAAACTTGGCTCCCACATGACGCCATATGCTTTGGATGGGGGGAAACGAGGGCAGGGTGAAAAACATGCAGAACCTCCACACTCACTCAGTGACTGTCCTGTTCAAAGCGTTGATAAGACAAGGGGGAGGTTTGCATGTCGCAGTTACACTATCATCATGCTGAAACACACAACCCTGGACGCCTCGGCGCCCTGTTCTGTATCTACTGTACATCTTCCTCCTTCCATATATGACGCTCTCACTTGCCCGCTCTCATCAAATATTCACAGTTGGTCCCATTAAACATTCACCGTGCAGCGCTACGTTTATCTGCCCTGCGCCAATCAGCCTCCAGCGAGTGCACTAGGAGCCCACCAAGAGCCTGAAAACACACACACGCACGCACACACACGCATGCGCACGCGCACACACACGCATGCACGCGCGCGCACGCACACACACACACACACACACACACACGCGCACACACACACACGCACGCGCGCGCACGCACACACGGCTTGCGATGCAGCAGGCTTGCAGAGAGAGAAGAGGAAGGAAGAGATAGAAGGACAGAGTGAAAACATGGCACATGAAAAAAAGAGACGCATAAAGGCAAAGAATGTGAGGGTCCACTCATCAGCGCTTGTCCATGTTTAGTGAGAGCGGAGCTGCCGCGCGCCTCAATAATTCAGCACCGGGATGGGGGCCGTCAGCCTCAGCCTCTCTGCCTCCTTCTCTGCTTTCGTGACGTCACAGGACCTCACCTAATAACAATCATGTAGAAACTGCTGTGACCTTATTGCCAGGAGCTCAGAGCGAGTTGCACCTCCAGCCACAGCCTCAATCAGTCACGTTACAGCTGATGTTTCCATTGTGTGTCAAAGCTGAAGGACTTGTTTTTAATGGCTACTGAATGTGACTCACAGTAGAAAAACGACCAAGCCCAAAAGTTATTTACGTTTAATCTACGATAATATGCACTAAGCTGCGTTCATCTGTCTGCTGTTCCCTACAGCTTCGTCCAGCTTTGACTGGTGTAAAGGAGCTATTCAGTTGCATCAGTCTAAGAATTACTCAAATAGGAAAAATGGCCACAATGAGTGTTATTGCATCTCTAGATTGTTCTAACTTGTTTCTTAGTTGGTTGAAGTGAATCCAATTTGTCACAATATAATTATATGTACAGTAAGTGTTAAAAAACAACTATGCAGGAGCAATATCCACTGAAGATCACAAACGCTGCTTACTGCAAAATTTATCAAATATGGAAAGAATGTCCGTTGACCTTTTCCTGCATCGTGAACCATATTCTGACAATCAACTTAGCATCAAGTTGTGTTAGAAATAAAAAGTGTCTCTGTATTTGACCTAAGTCATTTTTGTGACCTTTATCCAAAAGGTGACTCATTACTTATTCAGGGCGAGTCTGACACATTAAAAAGCTTTTCTGCAGCATCAGGATCCCAGTAAAAGCAGAAGACGGGTGATGGCGGTGGGATAAAAACAATGGCTGCAGGTGAGAACCGTGTTGGCAAAAGCAAATGCTTCAGAGGGTTTAAATGTTACATCTTCCACGTTTTTTTACGCAAGTACAGGCTTTCTGTGCTTTTAACTTGTTGCACAGAAACGTACAGTTCACAGGTTGTGACTCCATACAAAACCATCTCCCCTTTTCTTTTACTTGTGCATAAAAGCATGAGGAATGACTCTGTCACTTGAAAGCATCAAGATGTTGACTACACTTCCCGTCGTAACTTCTGCTTTCAAAGGTCTTTGTCATGTAGTCGCCTCTGCCTCCTGCTAACGGACCGTAAACCCATGAGCACAGCTCACAGTTTCAGTTTGAGAATGACGTACCGAAACAATGAAGAAGAATTGTTCTTAATTTGCGCCTGCGTGGACGCACGTGTGCGACCGGCAGCGTGTGCGACCGGCCACGTGTGATTGTGTGAGCGTCGGCGGAGCGGCTGTGCGTGTGACGCTAACTGACCCGGCCGTAATCGCTGACCTCACCTCCATCCAATGAGTCGTCCCCGAGCCGCGGAGGACAGGGATTAATCCTGGCTACGCACACACACACGTATACACACACGCACAGACACGCACGCACAGGAGAGTTTAACACAAAAAACTCAGCTTTTGAATTCACTACCACATATGTTTGTATTTCCCTTATACGAATAACAAAGCAAACGATCATTAAGATTTTGGTCCTTTTTGTTGCTTTGCTAACTGATGAATAATTGCTTCAGCTCAGATGAATAGACAATGTTGCTGTATAAACAAACAGCCTGGCCAGAGGCTCGCCAGCTTTGAGTGTACTGAGGATTATCAACTAAATTAATAACACATCACCATAATCAGTCACCACATCACAGCAGCCAATTTCACCGAAGTGACGTGCGATGCAGATACACAAGCGGTGGCAACGCTGCTGCTTGCAAATATATTTGCAAGTCCTGCAGGCGTCGCACAGGCTGATGCCGTCACAAGTGCGGCGTTTGTGTCCGTCGGTAAAAGCCGCCAAAATCAACACGGGAAATTATCTGACACTGGACAAGTTGCGTTCAAATTTGAGGAAATGGGTCAGAGCGGCGTGTCGCAACGCATGGGACGGGTTGGAGGAGCGCGTGTCAGCGCGTCACGTCACCCGGCCGACATCGGCGCTGGACTGATGCTGGAGCGGAGGCCGTAATTGCGCTATCGCATGGTTTCCTGTGCGACTGAAGGCAATACAGGCACTTTCTGTGCTGGGAACTGAGAAAACCGTATATGCAAATCTATGGAAAGTGTGTAGAGTCAAAGCTGGTCCAATTAATCTCGCTGTGAGGTTCAGCTGATGGTTGCACAGTCCAGGCCTCTGACTGTCGGTGCTTCTCAGCACTCAACAGTCAACCTTCCATTAAGTCTGCTGCTATCGCGAGCCTCCGGAGTAACAATAGCATCTAAGTTGGAACAAGCAGGATTAATCTTCTTTGACACTAGGGTGACAGTTCCTGTGACATCTTACTTTTTGCAGTCCTTTCACTTCTACATGTGTGTGTGTGTGTGTGTGTGTGTGTGTGTGTGTGTGTGTACACACACTGTTGATGCAGACAGTACATGCTCCTTCTGTTTGTGAAATGCACACAGGCAACGCCAGAGCATTTCAACTCTGATTAAGGCCAATGCGCACTGGAGGAGACCAGTGTGTGTGTTTCTGTGGAGTCAGTAAGTGTGTGTGTGTGTGTGTGTGTGTGTGTGTGTGCAACTGTGTTTGTGCTTTAAGTGAGAAAAGAGCAGTCATCTGTGTGTGTGTGTGTGTGTGTGTGTGTGTGTGTGTGTGTGTGTGTGTGTGTGTTTGTGTGTGTGTCTGATAATTGTGACCACGACTCAGACACACACGGACAGAAAGCTGTCTCTCTGCCAGACAGCCTATGGGATGAAGAGTTTCACCCCCGCTGTTGCCGGGTTACTAGCTCCAGACCACAGCCAAGACAGCCCTACACACACACACACACACACACACACACACACACACACACACACACACGATCAAATTGCTTAGTGAAAATGGTTTTCAAGATCTTTCCTCAAATCAATCTTTTGTTTACACAAAAAGCATGAAGGGAGGGGATGAGCGATGGGAGAAAACAAAATAAAAAAAGGAGAAAATTACATGGGTGGGGATGTTTGAGAGGGGGAGACAGAGCTATTCATCTCACATCCCCTGGGATCCGGAGCAGCCCATCGGTCAGAAGAGGCCCCGATCCGCGGCTCACGTCACGATTCACCGACGCCTATTTGGGCAAATCTAACACATGCGCGGACGTCCACAACACATGTGCAAACACACACACACACACGCACACACATGTGGCAACACAGCCATCAACCGGCGCTCATTCCTGGATGAGGCTTCGACGACGACGGCAACTCTGACAGCATGTGAACACAAACACAGGAGGATAGAAAACCTGAGACCTGAGCACAGAACAGGCCTCAAACGCCACACAAACCAAACGGCCTCAGACCGAGACCAGCTGTTTCTGCCTTTAACTGCGCATGGAGCCCTGTTACAGCCCATGGCCAAAACTCAGACTATCTAACCTTCAGAGCTGATGCGAGGAGGATATTTTGAGCGGGGGTCAGGCTGCTGCTGCAAAGCTGGTTGCAGACGTCCACGGGACCTGTGTGAAAAACCAAACCAGACGCTCACCTCGGGTCGACAGCTTCTTGGTGTTGATGATCTTCGCCGCATACTCTTGGCCCGTGGACTTCTTGACACAACGCCGCACGACCGAGAAGGCGCCCCTGAGGAGGAAGAGGTCGACAAGTCACGCGCTGGATCCGCGAGAGCGCCCCGCACGCGGGCGCACGACGCTCTCCACGGCGTCTGCGCCGCGGGGGGGGGGGCTCGCGCGAATCACACGCACCTGGAGAAAGTGGAAAGGGCGTCGCATGCATAATTAAAACAACCTGATATTGTGCGTGTGCGATGTGAGAAGAGGTCTTGGCCGCCGGCGCGTGACAGGGGAGGGGGAGACGGCTGTGTCAGTGAAAGGACCCAGTCATGAGCTGAGGAGGGAACATGAGTCGGGCTGCGAGCGGCGCCGCTCAAAGGTGGAATTAGCGAGATCTCGTCGGCCCGGCCGCATTTTTTCGCCGCTTTAAAGTTGTGTGCGCGTGCAGCGGTTGGAGGCGCGGCTCCATTAGCCACAGGCGCAGCCCCGACGCTCCAAAGTGGCTCTGAAGCCTGGATTCACGCGTCCAGACCCTGGACACTGTGGGGGCGCGCGCAGCCAGGACGTGGAGCCATCGCGCGCTTTATTTATTTATTTATTAACGTGATATATACAGTAGCGCTGCAGCCTGATTAGAAATGCACACAAACAGACACGGGCTTGAGTCGGAGCCCGAGGCGCCGCCAGGCACCCGGTACCGCGGACGGGTTCCAGACCTGCGGGTAAATGAACAAGTTGCTCGCGCACACGCAGCGTTCTCGCGGCTTTTATGTTCACAACGCGGCTACAGTGTCGCGGTGCACCTTTAAATCCACGTTCGGGATTAACCGCGAGCCTCCGCGGTGCCGACATCAACGTGCCCCCGCTGCTCCGCTGCTCCGCTGCTCCGGCCCCGTCCCCCGTCCCTGACAGCCCCGCTTCTGGTTGTCAACACTGAAGTAAGACGCGCACAATGGTAGCAGCAGCACGGTGGAGAGAAGCGTGCACGCGCGCGCACACACACACACAGACACACACGCACTGCCAATGAATGCAACAAGAGCAGCGCTCGCTTACTTTCCGAGTTCCTCGTACAGCTGATATTCGTCCGTGAATCGGGTGCAGGTTACAACTGTAGCCATGTTGACTGACGCGGGGAGAACGGGGGGGAATCGCCTCGCGCAGGTTTCGGGAGGAGAACTCGTGAAGGCAGAAGAGAGGCTCGAGCTCAGCGCGAGGAGCGGGGAGGGGAGCGGGGGAGGGAGGGGAGCCTCGCTGTAGTAACAAAGATCCTCTATTGAGACATGTGTGTCACTATGCGTATCGCAGCGTCCGGGTGCATTTGCTCAGAGGCCTCTTAGGGCTTCATGCTTAAATCATATATTTTCCATCTGCCAATTAGTTCAACCTCAGTAGCTCTGTCTTATATTACATTTAATCCTTAGTAAAATGCTTCATAACAGAAATATTTACAAGCTGTAATTTAACTCTTATTTTAATGCACATTTTCATTGCTTTTGTGATTTTCAGTTCTTTTTCCACTTATTTTTGTCAACCCATGGTTAATAGAACTAAATCTAATTTTTCATAGAACTAACGTAATTTAGATATAAAATCTTATTCACTGGCATAGAAATTTAGACCCAAGAAATGTTGGTGCAATTAATTGGTACAAAGAGAGGGAGAATATAAGTGAATGGCAAAACATTGCTGTTGTTGTTGTCTTCTTTTATATTTTCTATAATTAAGGCGGAGTGAGACCTCTGCTGGCTTATCTTCTCTAGCAGTAGTGGTAGAGGTGGGATGCAAGCCACGCGAGATCTTTCCTGTGGTATCAGGGGCAGCAGATCCACGTTCAGTTTACAACATCACTCCTCCTCGTTTAATTTCTACGTAGAAAGGTAAAGCTGACACCAGAACAGCCGATATGAGCGGCATCTTCGGAGGAGCAGCTCGTGAAGTGGGATGCCGCAATATTTTAATATTGGCACAAAGCACAAGCTGCATGTCCACTGGTTATTGTGTGAGGGGAATCCCTCGTCTACCTGCTATTTAACCAATCACATGTGGTCACAAAGATCTTCAAAATCGGTGTGAATATGAATCATTTATTTTGCTTTGTATATTTATTCCTTTACAAACAGTTTTTAATAGCAAGTATATATTTATGTGCTTATTCAGTTTATTTGACCGACATTGCTAAATTAATAATACACTTACTGTGTTATACACAAGCCTGTGTGAGCATGTGTTAAACTGGTCATTACTGTAAAAACACATCTACCCTTTTTGTAGACCCCGTGGGAGACAAAATGTTGAAAGTCTCTATTCAAAGCTGGAAAAAGCCAGGAGAGAGATGATGATACATTAGCTTTACCATTAGCACTTAGAGGGATACTCAGCAAAACATAAAGCTCTGCCTAGACACGTTAAAAGGTTTGAACAAAATGGATCCTGTCACGAAAGTGTTGCAGAGACGCTACTGCGTGGCCATGCAAACGGGCAAACAACAAAGAGGAGTGAAAGCAGGACTTCCTCAGTGCTGTAGGTGTCAAAACACACTCGACAAAGACGACAGGGCCAGTGTGATTATACTGTCTCTGCGCACACACACACACACACACAGTACTGTATGTGTGCTAATGATTTTCAGTTTCACAAAAGCAGGTGCAAAGAGAACATCAGATCCAACTGGACTGGTCTGAGCCACATCCAGATGTGCTACAGGGAGCAGTTTCCTGCCAGGGTCTATGAGTAGACTCTCGCACGGATCAGACTTCGACCCTTCTCATGTAAAGTTTCAGGGATTATAGGCTGGACGCTCTGCACGGCTGATCCACGTCTTTCAGTTCGCTGTTCAGTTTCACAGCTCAACCGCGTTGGTTCATTCTCACTTCTCTTACCACTATTACTTCCGGTAAAATATATCTGAAAAGCCCCTTTGTTCACCAACCAACTTTACTCAGCTACTAGTTTCTCTTCAGCTAACCTAAAAAAAGCTTATACAGTACATACAGTATTTAAACATGCATTATTTGTAAGAGTGTGTTGTGTTGTGGATGTTCATGAGCACAAGACCAAGGTTAAACACTGGCTCTTTATTGATAACCGATGATGACAGACCGGACAGGATTCAGAGGTGTGTATTTTCTGTGCGTATCGTCCCTCATCTGTCCACTAGTTGATACTAACACTCCTGGACTTTTCTGCTTCTAACTTGCACAACTAGCCGTGGTCGAAAGACTCCGCTTGCTCTGGCTAACATCCGAAATCATCTGTGACCAGCTGCCGTTGTTACACAAACAGGGCCATCGCTGTCTCTCCACAGGGGGGAGGGAGGCACGCTGAACTCGTGCCTCACTATGCCATCCTACGGAGAGATCCACACACATGCGTTTTTTTTCTTTTATACAACAGATTTTCTTCATAAAAACAGAACCCCAAAAAACATTTTACACATCTGCAAAATATAAAAGGGATGTGACAGTTTCTTCAGGCTTTTTTTTTTATTTCTTGTAAAAATCAAATGAAACACTTTCAGATCCCACTTTCTCTCACTGACTGCATGTTCTCACTTGTGAGTTGTGGCTTTATTTTAAAAATTATATTATGTGTTACTGGGAAATACAACTGAAATACAATAAAACCCATTTTATTGTCTTTTATTCTTAGTAGCTTATATTATATTATGACCAGTAGCATGCACAAAGTTTTTTACTACATAAAGTCAAAACTAAAGCCTTTTCATTACATAAAGTCAGAACTAAAACTTTTTCATTACATAAAGTCAGAATTCAAAGTTTTTTTACACACAAAGTCAGAACTCAAAGGTACCATGTTTTGGAGGGAAGCGGTATCTGTGGGGATGGGCCCTCCCACATAATGTACCTGCGTGATCATAGTAACTGCGTGGGGTCTAGGTGTGTAAGTTAGAAAAAGTCAAAGGACCCCTACTACTGTAGGTGTGCTAGCGTTGAGAAGCTTTTCCACTGTCAGTCACCTGATAATTAGCCACTTTTCTCTGAGAACAGCTGTTCTCAGTACAGTCCTTATCCTTCTGATACAGTATAAATAGAACGTTATTAGCCCTCTCTTCTGCCAGATCGTTCTTCCAGGAAGCCTTTGTGGTCCTGCCATTTCTGTCCATTCAAGTATGTGACCTTGCCTCCCTTTCTCACCAAATCAACCTTCCCTCTCTGCACATTTTCACAGTTTTATCTGCCAAAGCCCTGAACTGTGAGTGAAAAGAGCATTGCTTGCGATTAATTAGTGTTTGCAGTGAACACAGCAGCAGTGTGACCACTCTCCAGCATAATTACAGGGAACTGCTCTGATATGAAAGCCTAATTAGCGAGGGTGCAGAGGTACCGTGGTATTAATTGCTGAATTGCTGCGTTTCTCTGCGATGCGCCTGTCAGAGCAGTCTTGGGCAGGCTGTGCGGTGGCAGGTTGAAAGGTGGGTGGTAACACTCAAGTACATTTCAGGCTTGTGAACCATTAAAAAGAAGGAGCATTTACATTCTAAGACAATGTGTTCAGACTGATCATCAACAATTCCTGGGGACTCATTATTTCAAATATTGATGACCTAATACAGACCCAACATAGTGGAAGACACCACATTTTCCCTAGTTTCCTAGTTTGTGAAGCAGGAAGGACATAAACATAGGAATGCATACCAAATGCAGTCTGCAAATGAAGTTTCTTGAGGCTAAGCAGGCAGGAGGAGGCAAGAACTGGCTGCATGCAACAGGTACAGGCAGGTTGACAAGAATGAGGCTGCAGCATGAAAGGCACCAGAGCAGAAGATGACACATCCACACATGTAGAAACATGCTACTGTAAATGTGGAAGTCACAAGAAACAGGAGAGTTCAGAGATTGGGTCCAAACACATGTAAACCAGGCTAAAACATCTACAGAGTAAAAAAGCTCCTCCATTCACTGTGTCTGGGTGTCAGTGTCATACTAGTGCAGCACAGAGTCAGGGTTTTTACAGCAAGTCTTTCAATGTGTGCCCATTGTGCCTCTCAGTTCAATATGCTCTAAAAGCCAAACCTCCCCACAGTGATGATACGGTGGTGGCGGCGCCGTGGGGGCCAACGAGTGACTCATTCTGCAAGAATGTTTTCAAATTGGCTCCTGGCTGCTCTGAGTATCTTTGAAGAGCCTCTCCTCTCCCGCTGCCCATAACATCTCATAACACTTTTATAGTTTGGAGGTGTGTGTTTGTCACACAACACCCAGGGGTCAAACGTCCCTATCTCCTGTCCAGCTGTGTTGGAACAACTTGCGAGTGCCAGGAAGTAAATGTTTTTAATTTCCAAATGTTAACCTTGACAGCTTCTCGTGTTACCTTTCTTCATCAATTGCTAAATCTTCATGTCTCAGTAAGTGTTTAAACAGTACTGGGCTGTTTCAGCACTGACTATAAGAAACAGTTTATGGAGCAAGAGAGACCAATAAATGTTTCCCAGTCGAGTTGCTGAGGCAGTTCTGTCTCAGCGAACGGGAAAAGTCTGCATTTACGCTTAGGATGGAACAACTGGCCAGATGTGAGCACAGTGCCCATCACAAGAACATAAAAAGTGTATGATGGCGGTGACTTTACCTACGAATGGTCTGATGTTAGCCTCACCTTCAACTATACAGCAGTGAATTAGGCAGCTCCCTCCCACATGCTGATTAGCGTTGTGTGTTCGTGTGCGTGTTTGTGTGACACCTCCTCTGTGATTTATATCATCCTCACTCTATGTCTGCAAGCCATGACAGTACACTGGGACCCAGGTGTGTAGGCATCTACAGTAACAATTATGTTTGGGACATTGAAGGTCTCAGAGCAAAAGTTCTATTTTATGCCACAGCAGTGTTACTGTAGCAAATCCTGTCAATTGTGTTAAATGGACATCAGGACAAATAAAGGTAAAAAAACTCAGCAAAGCTCTATTTGTTGTGATGCTAAGCCTCCAGTCTCACCTCAGTAATGCCTGAGTTGCTGCAATGACAATTGTGGGTCACTAAAGTTAACGTACAGTTCTTATGTTGTCCACTTCCTATAGAACATACTCCACCCATTAAAACTACTTAAGCTGTTATCTTGCACCATCGCACACAGGTGCACACTTGTGTCAAAACATGCAGAGACAGTGATACAGAAATCCATAAAGCGCTTTTCTAAGCAGCCGCCCCTCACAGAGCGCATCCTGTGACTTTACAAGGACAAAGATTCACTTTGGAACTGTTAGGAAATCCTTGTGAAAATGTCCTTGACCAACAAAACTAAATTCTAATTCCTGCACATTCCATTCCACACATTGAAAACAGACATTAAGGACTGTTCATACAGTTTCATCAACATACATAATACATTTATAAAAAAAAAATAATAATAATTCTTTGTTTTATCATATTATCTCCCATTGAATAGGTCCAGACACACAAATTTTGGTGGAACGAGTAAAACAGTTTTGAAATAAATGTTATTAGATGTGTTTGAAAATGTTTCTGTGTCGCAAATGTAAAATAAAGGAAAACTGTGCATTTGTAGATGAAAAGCACAGAAAAATGAATGAAACGCTAGCAGAAAATTCAGTAGGAACAACTAATAACACTTCAGAAAGTCCAGTATTTTATATTTATTCTAAGCACAAGTGCTAAAATGTATGTTGGTGTAAGTTATATATCCAAAGAGCCGTCGCACTAAACCAGACAGTTTCATCTGATACAGACATGACAGCCCCTTTGGGGACTCTCTCTTCACTCCTCCACTCTTTTACACACTGTACTGAGCTCTGAGCAAAACACGGCTAATGCTTCAAACTCGATCTTCCAAATGAGCACAAACAAGTGGGTAGGACGAGGAGCAAAATGAGAAACAAAGACAAGGGGGCGGCTTGCTGAGGGAATGAGCAAAGAGCTGAGGGACAAACAGGGGGAGGGGGAGGGGGGTGACAGAGAGGGAGGAGGAGGCGAGTGTGAGAGATGACCAGAGGGGGAAAGATGGTGAGGGAGGACAGCTGAATATTCATTATCAGGCCACTGGGGAAAATGTTACTGTGTGTGGGATTACTGCTGACATTCACACCTAACAACTCTGAAGTTATATGATACGTGCTGTATGAGAACGACTACCTCAAGCTACATCAGCAGCACAGCAGCAGGTAGATACATCACAGCTAATCAGACCCCATGAGCCTGAATACGGCTCCCACAGCCCAGCGTCCCTACTTAAGGAAAAATGTCCATGTGGGCAGATTTTGGAGCTAATGATGTATGGCTGATGTCAGTACAAGAAGTAGAGGGTGTGTTTTACGTATGTGAACGTGCAGCGCATCCCACCGTTCTGCAGACATGATGCATTCATGCCTTCATTTTGTCCCTGCGTTTCACATCACAGAAGACGAATTAAGTATTGAAAGACAGACATTAGCAGACTGCTGGGCATTTGTTGGTCAGCCACTGCTGCAGGGACTGGCCTTTGTGTGACGGTTAAAGGTGAAAGTGAATCTGTACAACCCCACAGCACAAAAGACCATATGACAAAAATGCTGTGGGAGTCCTTCTGTCATTCTTACAGGGTCCAATCAGATAATTAGGTCATAAGACTCTGATAGGTTGCCTTCTGTGTCCCTTCTCCTCCATGATCACTTCAAGCATCATGTCTGCACACAAACACCTTCTCTACCTCTGTCTGTACTAATCAAAGGATTCACGAATACAGACGTGCAGTCACGACACGCACGTCGCTCCGTGTGCAGGCCGACGATGACCCAAAGTCACCCTGCTGCCGTTTGGCCGCAGGACAGTGAATGACTCAGCTTGTTGAGCCAGCTGCACTGCCGTGTGTGCTCTGTCTACGACTGCGGCGTACGTGCCAACCGTCACTTCCACCGCGGAGCCCTCCTGTTTGCCCGACCTGCCAGCTGCCTGTTAAGGTGCGAGTAGGTTTAATTGAAGTCCTTGTCAGATCATGAACCGCACTTCTCAACTGTGTACACTGCCGCTCACATCTCTTTGGGAGTTTGACCTCGTGTTTTGTCTAATTAATGTTGCTGGATGAGATTAGAAGAACAGTGTGTTCCTCTGCAGGCGTGACCCCACCTTCTTAAAAAGGGCTTTTAATTTGCATAATTTGCAGTGCCTAACCTTTATCATTTTCTCTTTTCCGAGACTGTCCCCTACACCGTTCTCCTCCAGGCCGAGCCAGGGGCTCCACGCGCCTCTGTGGAGTTCAGGGTCAGCCATAGGATCGTCTGGCGGATTCATGGCCGTCACAGCCGTCTGGTTGTACTCTGCCAGCCTTGCCAGCAGGTGTTTCACTATCTCTGGACGAGCTTCTGCCAAGTCTGACCTTTCATAGGGGTCAGCGGTGACGTTAAACAGCCAAACTGACTTGCCCGTCTCAATTCGCCGCTTCTCGAGTTTCTGCCACGGTTCTTTGCCACCAGGTAGAGCTTGTGGTGGTATCCAGTCCCCATCACCCACATTTCCTGTCAGCAGCTTCCAGTCCCCAGCCCTAATCGCAGCCCTTGTAGCAGTGTCCCAGATGCCAAATCCATTGAGGACCATTGCCTTCTCATATGGCTCCCCTGGCTTCCTCGAGACTGGATCAATGTTAAAAAGTATTTCAGTGCGAGGACAGGGTGAGCCCTCACTGATAGTCAGCCACACATCATGACCATCAAGGTCTTGGTGGGATGGCAGGGCCCCAGCCAGCCCAAGTAATGTGGGATACCAGTCAGAGACATGAATGAGTGCTCTGCTGACTACACCTTTCCTCTTCAGGAGAGGACTGTGTACAAAGCCCACAGCCCGAATGCCCCCTTCCCAGTAGGTCCCTTTGCCTCCCCTTAGTGGCCAGTTGCTCCCTCCAGAGAGTGGTTGCCCACCATTATCAGAGGAATAGATCAGTACTGAGTTCTGATATAGTCCAGTATTCTTGAGTTCCTGCACCACGTGTTCAACTCCATCATCCAAGTAACTCAGCATAGCTGCATAGTGTCGTCTGAGACGATTGCCCTGGTAATCGTAATGCTGCAGGAAATGGTCTGGTGCCTGCAAAGGTGTATGGAGAGCTTGAAGGGACAGGTAAAGGAACAGTGGTTTGTGGGGGTCGTGGTTCCTCAGGATCTGCTTCACTCTGGTTGGACAGAGGGGGTTTTAGAAACAGGATTATGTTTGTCTCACATGAATCTGTTTAACATTTAGACTGATGGTTACCTCTCTATGTAGAGCAGAGTAGAGTAGTTACCCCTCATCTCCCAGGCGGGTTTGTCCCCTTCGTGCAGGTCGAATCCACAAGCTTCAGCCCCGTCACAGCTCTGGTAAGTGAAGTGGTCTCCGCTGCCAGTGAGAGTGCCCAGGAAACTCTGAAAGCCACGTCCCGTGGGCAGGCAGCTTGGTCTGCAGAAGCCCAGGTGCCATTTACCCACCATGTACGTGGCATATCCAACCTCAACTAGACGCTCTGGCAAAGTGGGAATGTCGGGGGGCAGGCAGAGCGGTTGACGTGGTCGGATGATTGAATGCTGGAGTCCAGTGTGAATTTGGTAGCTGGAAAGCAAGAAAGGGTTGAAAGAAGGTGTGAAGAATGTGCTACTGTTATACTGGGCACTAGAACATTCGATATGCACTCAAATAATACATTTTCAGTACCACAGTAGGTCACATACTTTTAATTGTTGTTAATTTGACTAGTTACTAATGAACTACAGTAGAAGAAAAACTACATCAAACAACACAACAGACTCGTGGATGTTTTATAATGCCCAACAGACATGTTAAGAATGTTACAAAGAAGATTAATGCATTATTACACCACAGCAGAAGAGATAACTATTGTGTAATAAGATGACTTACCGCCCTGTCATGAGTTGACTGCGAGAGGGTGAGCAGATAGGCTGGACATAATAATTTTCCAGCTTGACCCCTTCTGCCGCCAGCTGGTCCAGCACAGGAGTATGAATGTCTGAGCCATGGTAGCCGATGTCCCCGTAACCCTGATCGTCCACCATGATAAAGATGAGGTGAGGAGGCCTGGGCCCGTCCACCTCCTCTGTGCTCAAATGCTCATTTGGAGATGGTGCTTCACCCAGGGTGTGAAGACCAGAGAGCAAGGCCACTCCAAGCACCCGTAAAAACACAGAGCGGATTCCTTCTTTCATCGTGATGAGCTGCAGTCAATAGAGTCTGCTATGTTCTGCATGAAATCTCTCGTTGCATTGCTTCTGCAGAAAAGCGTCTCGATCTGCGCGTCCGAAGAGTTTCTCCGAACACGTATGTGTCCGCTAAACAAGAGCCCTCATCTTTCGGGCTTGGGCTTATTCTAGGTTTTATGAGACATGAGCTGGTGCCAGCTGTGGTGGTGGGTGGAGAAAAACTGCTTCTTCTAAGATAAACCAAAGTCGACAGAGATGTCTGTCTGTGTCTGCGTATGAGAGACAGTGAGCAAGGCTTCAGTCTTTGCAGCACCGTGCTACATTCCTCCGTACTTTCACGCACCTCAAACTATGATGATGGCGATGATGGGAAGACCTGGGTGAAATACACACAAGCACCAGACAGGCACATCCAGTACTGTTTGCTGGACCACGCAACACACTATACAGTCAGTAAAATAGGCCCTAAAGTTACTAGCTAACAACCAGACTTATCATGTAAAGTGCATATTTCAAACTATACCGTGAATCTCTAATGAAAATAAAATGGCCCCTGTCGTCTTTCTCCTGTTGCTTATTACTGTTAAATTAATACAGTCACCTGATGACAATTACCACCAATACCAGGGCAGTGAAACCAATTAGGCTACGGAGGAGCATCCGGTATTGTGATGAGAATGTGTATCGAACCGCGAGCCTCTTAGCCCTCACCTCGCTGCCATCTCTTTCCCATAATGCAGAGAGAAAATCAATGCTTCAGACATGAGTCCATTTCCTACGTTGCAGAAGCAAACTGATGTTGCCTCCCCCTGTGGGAAATTTCACAGGCTTTTTGCCCAGAGTGAGAGTAAGGCATACATATGCGTGAGAGATTGAGATCTATGGCAGGAGAAGAATGAAAGTGACAAGGTGGGATAGGAGTGATGAATTGAAGTGGATTAGATGGAGGAATTGGTGGAAAATGGTCACATTTAAAAGCAAGCAGGGTGAGGGGTGATGGACTTGGAGGACACATGGATATGGGAGAGCCCTAATGTTATTTTGTCTAAGATGTAAGGGCACAACATAAACAAAGTGGCATAAAAGGAGCAGTCACTTTGTCATGCTGTATATGTTCACTCAGGACACCGGGTGTAGCCGTTAGTTTGCCTTAGGGAAATGCAGGGAGACATGGACTCCATTCTACTGCTAAGGGGGAGTAGGAGAGAGACGAAGACTGTTGAAATGGAAAGTGACATAATGTCTTCTTGAGAAGTGAAGAGAGCAAGGAATTGTGTGGTTTCCTCAACACAAACAGACATTAAACTTAGGTTAAAGGTGATTTATAGCCAGAGTGTCTGCACATTAAACACACAGAATGATGAAAACTGATAATTTGACAATAAACAAAGGTTTTTAATGTGAAAAAAGGACTCCTTCTCTGTGATCATCTGTGAATGAAGCGTATAGTCATGCATGTTTTTTGTGTGTCAACATGTGTGTGTGTGTGTATTTTTGTAGAAAGCAGCAGTGCAGATTGAAGGAGAGAAGCAGTGGGTGTGATTTATTCAGGACAATGAATAAGTGACTCACTGGATCTGGAATCTTTCAGCCGAACTAAAGCTAAAGTTGACGCGTGTGTTTGTGTGTCAAAATGCATTTGATGATGACTTCTACGAGCGCGCCTATCATCCACCATAAAACTAAAGATGCCCTTTTCTATATGTAAAGGTCCTTGTCTGAAATGCTCTGATGTCTTATCATACCACCATGGATTAGTACTGGATCATGGAAATAGTCTAATTTGCCACAAAAGCAAAGCTGCATCTGGCACCTCTGCATAATGACATAAAAATAATACAATGCTATGTTTAAAAACCTAAATTCAGAAGTGTTACAAGCAGCATTTGAGTGTGATGGGAGTGTCCAAGTTACAGTACCATGATACTGGATCCACAGTGAGGTGCAATATTACCATCCCACAGCGACTGCTGTAACTGTAAAAGGAAGTGAAAGAAAGGCAAAACTAGGTCTGTATGAAATAGATGAATAAATGAACCTTTATCACAGTTAGCGTGCTTCATGAGTGTTGAATTTAACCATTTTTTGGTGACAAATATTTTATCTATGGCAAATTGTGAAAGGTGAATCTTTAAAGACTAACTGCAACCTACTGCTAAAAACCGTGATGGTTGAACACAGAGCTGCAAGACAAAGTTCAACAAAGAAGCCTTGATGAACATGTACAGTACGGGGAATGTGTCTAGTCAGGACAGCACGGTAATCAGTTTTACTTACTGACACTACACTTTCATAATTGCTGAAATTATGCCCATTACATAAACACATTATATACCCATTAGCTATAGCAAAGTTTATTAAGCTTACACTCAGCACACCTTTATTTACAAGAAAAGCAAATAGTGGTTAAAGCATGTGGTAGCAGAAGGTTTCTTCATATAAATGTACAACAAAATATAATACACGTGACGTACTGTATGACAAACAGAAAAAGTTGTTTATTCAACAGGCCAATCCTACAGCAAGCAGTGCGATTGTAAATCCAAGTGTCAAGCTCACGGTGGCACTAAAAGTCAGGAAATCACCAAAGTCAGAAGGCTTCAAAGTTCTGCAAACTACAGCATCATTTATATTTACAGTAGGAATATTTAGATACCTGCACTGACAGAGATCCAGGCTCTTCTGCTTGTGATCTATTAGAGTATACCTTCCTGATGGCAGAAGCTCAACCTACCCCCTATTCTACATACTCACTAGGTGATGGATTGAGAAGATGCTGAGGGGGCGAGTAAAGACTCAGTTTCGTTACCACCTGGCTAGATTACACTGAGAGTCATATGTCAAATCCTCTAACTGCGTCCTATAGAACCTCGTGGGTTCGTGCCCTCTGTCCCATCAAATATTTCCCCTGAGTAGTGAGTTCAGGCTTTGACTCATCAAAAATGAAAGGGATTATACAAGCACAAGATGTGGATGTGGGTCTAATGTGGTGGTACTGTCAGAGAAGAGTGCCACTGTGTGGAGAAGAGACGTACTGCATGTAGACAGGTAGCAAAACATTTAGGCAAAAAGCCTTAAAAGTAACTACAGTAACTTTAATTATATACATAAATATATACAATAAAATGTGACACTGTCTAGTGTCATATAAGAAGTGTGTATTAAAGCAGACTGATCCACTCTGGCCCATTTTTTAGAAATATGCACATGCACCGCTCTTGATCTCACTGTTCCTCAATTTTATTAGTATGGATGTCTCATTTTAACCCCATCTGAGATGAGGCAGGCCCACAGAAACATCGGCCACGCTGGCACAGATGCCTCCGTTAAAGGGCACTGGGTCTGTGCCAGCTGTTTCTCAACAAATCTGACTATCCATGTCTTCTTGGTAAGACAAGATGGCCAACAGAAAAGCATAGAGTGTGTGCAGTTTGCCACAGACATTTAACAAATGGCTGAAAAATAGACGGAAATAAGACACCATGAAACACAAAGAGGAGACAGGCCAACTAATAAATAGTGGAAATAAGAGAGACAAAGCTGTTGCCTCATTTAACCATGTCCACAGGCAAAAACAGAGCTTCCATATTTTCTGAGTTATGTAAAACAACCATCACTGGTTCACACACACCACAGTAAATTCTGTTGCCAAGATAAAATAAAAGCATAGAATAAATATAAATATATATTGAGCCACAGGGGAAAATAAAACTTCTCAACCACACCACTTCAGTGTATGGAGTGTCAATATTTGGGTAATATTGGTTCTCCGTTTATAAGCAGAATGAGTGATAAACCCTTCCCTGACTCTCACTCAAGAGTTGCTGATGCCATACAACCCACTGCACCGCTTTCATGTAGTTCAGTGGGCCAAATAAAATACATTGCATCAGTATATCTTAAACACAAAGCCAGGTCCTGCTAATCATCAGCCTTTTATTAACTGATCATCACCTACAGTAGTGTCTGTAGCATCAGATGGGTGTCAGTGGCAGGATGGAATAACATGGTAACAATAACAATAGAAAAGTTATTGCTGCTGTACATGAAACTGGAAACTAGAGTTATAATATTTGGAGTGGAGTTTAATATTTTACAGGGTAAATTATTGGAGCAGTCGTGTTGGTGAATTTGAGTAGTTGCTTTAACTGTGGTGTTCTGTAAGTCTGCAGGACAACGGGGTGATGTTTTTTCTCAATATATGACCCAGGACTGATCTTGGTTGCTATCCTGAGGTCCAGAGACAGCTGCAGAGCAGGGCTGCCAATGGGAGTAGCTATCATTGGTAACCTCCCGCAGCATTGATAATAGCTATGTTGCCTTTCTATCAAGGAGATCATCCAACGTCCATCAACAGATTTAAAGGTCTGTCAATGCCCCTAAGGAAAATACGACATAGTTAAAGCAGTTCTGTTCGCCTACACAGTGTGTAGCTAACGCCTAACCAAAACCGGCTTGTAGACGCCATAACCTATACACCTGCCTGACCTTTATCTTTGAGAGCGTGTTACGTTACTGACTTTAACATTTAGCACGAAGCAGTGTTCTACCCAATTATAGCCTAACAGAGCTGTTAGCATAGCTGTAAATTCTTCCTTTGCTTTTTGTGTGTGCCATATGTTTTGGTCAGTGCCTCCACAGCTGCCACCACAAGCACGAGCTGGCTGGGCGTAACAATGTAAAGCCTGACTGACGGTTTCCTGCCTGGCTATACTGCTGTGTAAACGATTCTTAATCAACCAATCAAGTCCAGAGAACAACCTTAATGTATTTTTCATTTCTATTTTGCATTTCTATCCATATTGGGTCAAACGTGATTCATTGAAAACATATTTCAACATAACTATGCAAGCTGTTGATTCAGAGCATGTAAAAGTATTTATCCCAAAAGCCCTGATGACAGTTCAGAATGCCTTCAGATCCAGAAGAGCTGGCAGGGTACAACGCTGTTACATATATTATAGATTGTCCAGAAAGAGTCAATACATGTACATCTTTACTTTTTATTCCCCTTTGTGGAGCTAAATTAAACTATGATATGGAAATATTCCTATTATGGCAAAAATGACTGTGACCTACCTAAAGGTTACTAATGCAATGACCTCAGTGTTTTGAAGGCAGATGAAACACTGCCATTTGGATGTTCTGATCTCTGGTCTGCACTGCAGACTGTGCAGAGGAGCAGGCGAAGCAGCAGAGGTGGTGGCGGAGTCCTATTTTTGGAGGGGCTATCAGCAACTCAGTGGCATAGGTCTGAGTGACAGGACAAGTGTTGCGTTGGACCCCCTGCTCATTTCGGGCAAGCATTCCTCAGTGTAAGCAGAGACTGAACCCCCTCCCATCATATTTCTCTCTCCTTCTCCCCTTCTCTTTCCCTTGGCTCTGATGGTTGGACCACTGTGGCTATGGGTGGGAGCACAGTGTGTGTGTGTTTTCAGGTGTAAGCACTGGCCTTGAGGCTGGACTCGGAGACAAGTCAGTCCCCGGACAGTGTGGCAGGCGAAGGGCAGGTCAGAGCTCTCTGTGGGGGGGCCTGACTGCTGACAATGGAGCCAATGTACTGAGGGCCACCAGGACAAATACATCAGCCGACGCAGAAGAGGAAGTAAACAACAAAAAAGAAGAAAAAAACGTTGAAAAATACATAGACGACAGAACAATGGTTGCAGAGGAAGTGATAATAACCTTGTCCGGTGGAGCGCCGTGGGGCTTTCGTCTCCAGGGAGGTGCTGAACATCAGAAACCACTCCAGGTGGCTAAGGTAAGGCTGCTCACTCAGACGTGGTCTTTATAGTTTAGTTAGTTTTAAAAGGGAACTCATAGGGAAAGAGTTAATGCTAAAAGAGTGATAAAACGTCGGTTGAGTTATATGAGGTAAAGATTTATGGAGCAGTGAATGAATCTGAAATGGAACCTGCCTGCTACGTAGGCTGATATGGGGCCTAAATGTGAGTCATCGTCTTGTTTAAGAACCGTCTTTATACAGAGACTCGCTGATGAGTGATTGATGAAACTTTAAACTTAAACTTCAGCTGGTTATGTAGGGCAAACATGTCTCGTGTTGCCATTTCTATTTAACTGCATGAAGCTCTGGTGAAAAAAGATGGGTGAAAGTCCTACATGGTCTATACTAGGTTTTTATTACTTTGTTTTTATAGATGTGGTTCTTCAGGGCTTTTAAACTTTGAATCTGGGCATGTTAGGGTTTTTTTCTGACAGGAAGATCAATGTTGTACAGACTGGACACACCATGTCCATGTGCCATTGAGGTAGCATGTTTCCATTACATCACCAATTCAGTCAGAAGCACAAATCACTTCAGCCACGCCTGGTCATGTTTTAGCTGGCAAGTTACCTGGATTTTTGGAAACTCTGTGGTAACAGTAGAAACCACATAAGTGAGCAATGAATAATCCTGATAAATCTTTGCAATTAGTGCAACTACTCTATGTTCTTTTTAAAAATTAAGAAGTAAAACCTGGACAACAATCCCGGACAAGATAGTTCAGGCTTGGTAAACATGCACACTGTTTGCATGTGTTTACTGCATACATATTTCATAAAATCGTATGTCCAACATCTGTTGACTAAGCACTAAATGGCTATTTATAGAAAGAAGCAGGTCACGGGACCAGTCAAGGTGTGTGTTTCAACTCAGTATTCAAAAATGAACCTCAGAGGCTATTTTGGTACATGGACAACTGAGCATCTTGCTGTTTAGGGAAGATTGCAATTTTGTCTTGTGGCTTCATGCGCAAAGCAAACAAATATATCAATATCATTTTCCTTTGTACTGTATAGTTCCCAATAACCACCACATTAGCTGGCAATGAACAAATAGGAAGTCATTATGGTTTGGACAATGTCTTCAGCCTTCATACTCAAATTAATCTTTTGAACATGAAAACAAAGGGAAGTTAAGCATTTCTGCAAGAGTTAATAGAGAGTTAATAGGCTTCTTTAGAAATTCATGGGACATAAAAAATATTTTATTTCTGTTACTCCAGCTCAAGGGTCAGAACCTTTCCACAATGGGCCTCATAATGTGTGTTTGTATGTTCATTTTTACAGGTTTAGGTTTATTTCCGTAAAAGTCCATGGTGCCACATACATGTGGGGATGTAAGGGTATTAAAACGGTTATGATCTGCGACCTCAAGGTGACTGACCAAATGAATAAGTGACATCCGTTACCACAGGCAGGCACAGGCCACATTCAAAGGCTTAGCTAAATGGGGACCTGGTATTTCATTACATACATCCAGAATAGCTGAGAAGAAAAGTAATTAATCAACTAAAGCAATGCTTTTATACCTTCTGACATTCACTATTCATACATTATAAATTATATACACTACACTATGTTTTGCAAACAACTGCTTTGAAGTTACTGTATTCTGGAAGATGCTGACAAAGATCTGGCCTAAACTAAGGTGGGCATAATGCCACGGTCCTGACAGACCATAGAACCAAATGATGATGGTGAGGCTGGCTGACACTTTTTTGTGATTGTATGTCTGTTCTCCACCTGATTTACAGTATGAAAATCTGCTCTTTGTCACTTCCCTTGTCAAAACCCAAGACTAAACAGCTGCATGCACTGTGCTCTGCACAAAATGTTGTCCACGTGAGAACTTTTAATCCTTTCCTTTGCACCTGCAGGTGCGTAAACGAAGCAAGGCATGTAGGGCTGGGCTGCGGGAAGCTGATGAGCTGGTGTCCATCAATGAACAGCCATGTGGAATGCTCTCCCATGCTCAGGCCATGAACCTTATCGACAGCTCCTCTGGGATATTGCACATCCGTGTCAAAAGGTCCGCAGAAAAACAAATAAACAAAACTAAGTGAAGCAGAAGTTGAGTAGTTGGATTTACACAGTCCACATGCAGAAAATAATTATGAATTTGACACTTGTTGCAGGGCACCTGCTGGTTTTCAGTCTGTGGTGCTTGTGGCCCGTGCACCGTCTCCCCGTATAGACAAGGAGTATCGCGCGGCTCTGCGAACCATGTCACCCACCCACCACCACCACGCACCTGTTCGTGAAGTCCACCGTAGCCGCTCCACCCTAACCAGTGGCTTGACATCTCCACCCGGTAGTGAGGCTTACTATGGCGAGACTGACAGTGATGCAGATGTGGCCGGCTATGAGAGGCAGCGCCGTCAGAAACGACGCAGTCCCAGCAATTCCAACCCAGTAAAACCGACAGGAAGAACCTCTCCTGAGGGTGGAGAAACATCCGAGATGAGTGGTTATGACAGTGCTCCAGATGCCCAGATTTACCCTAGTTTGTTGGAAGGGCGTGGGGGAGATGGAGATGGAGCTGGGGGGCTTCCAGGAGTGGCGCGAAGGGAGGTCATTTACCAACCCTCTGGCACAGGAATGTGGTCTTCCCAGACATCCACTGAGACCTCCTCCATTATCTCCTCGGCAGACGACCAGGGACCACGGGATGCAGGGCAAGAAGAGGACAGTGGCTTTTTAGAACTTGCCAATGTTCCACTGGTGTTGCCTGAGAGGGCAAAGGAGGCGCTTATGCTCAGCTCTCGCAGCCAGCTTATACCTATGGTGGGTCCTGTGAATAAACCTATTGATGAGGAGCTTACAACAACCTACATGGAAAAAGCCAAGCAAGCCAGTAAGTACAGCTTAGGAAAAACAATCATCTTAATGTGAACTGTTGAGATTTAAAACTGATCAATGCCCCCTGATAGCAAATTAAATGTTAATTAAGAAAATCTCTACAAATAATCATCCATAAATTCCTTTTAGTAGTTTATGATTACTGGTTCCACCTAAACCAAGTCTGCTAAACAGAGAACACTATATTTACCCACAGTTATGTGTTTAAAAACCCTTGTGGTTAGCCTGTGAGCAATTAAAGCATCCACAGCTGCCTTTAGGTATCAAGTACCAAGACAGGCATACTCTCATTTTTCCTGAACTTCTTCTCTTTTTTTTTTTTTTTTCATGGCATTTATATTCTTTAAAAAGCAGAAGAATGTAACTCAATATGAAATAACATACTTAATATACATTTATTTTATCTTGTATGTAGTAAAAATAAAATAGCAGAATTAAATACTGTATTGTGCACCTTAATAGGAAAGCAAACTTATGTTTTATAGTGTAAACACATGAAAGTAATTTGGGCTTTGACCCAGTCACTGATAAAAAGCCCAGGAAAAAAAACACATAGTTGGGCTTATAGTTAAAAGGCAGTTTTTAGAACTCAAATGCGTTTTCTTTTGTAAATCTACTTCACCATTACTGACTACAGGTCTCTTAATGTCCTTCTTAGGAATCCTATCGAGACAAATTAAGAACCCCGTCATGTGGCAGTGCATATTAGGGTAACCGAATTAGGTTGCCTGTGATAAAGTAATCTCCTTAATACCATACCAACTTAAAGGATATCCTTTGAAGTTCTCTTTCCAGTCCCCTACATCATACTATTTTCCACTACCTTGCAAATGTTTTCAGTTAAATTAGATGTCAGGGAACATGAGCCTAGTGCACATTTATCCTTCACCCCAGCTATTGAGAAGATGCAGTGTCACAGTAAATTCTTGGTTAAAGGTTTTATTCATTCAGATTTTATGACCTTATTTCAGCATATATGATTTGTAACAGTTCTGGCATTTATATCCTACAGAACTGAACCGAGGGGATACACAGCAAGACAAACAGGTAAAGGAAGCCAAAAGCAAGTGTCGAACGATTGCGTCCTTACTGACCGATGCTCCCAATCCTCACTCCAAAGGAGTGCTGATGTTCAAGAAGAGGCGGCAGCGCTCTAAGAAATACACTCTCACTAGTTTTGGTAGTGTGGATGAGGACAGGTGTCAGGACTCACAGGAGGAGGATGGGGTACTCCCTGGCAGCGAATCAGAGTTTGATGATGATGCCTTCTCTGCAGTTCCTGACCCAACTTGGGATAGTGGCTACTTGGATATGCTAGAGAAGAGGGCAACAGCAGGCACTGAAGGACGAGGGGATGGAGCTGAGGATGCTCCAAGTCCAGGGTTGAGTGCCACGGCAGGCAAAGGGGCCCAGTTATTTGAACAGCAGAGAAAAAGAGCTGCTGAGCATGCCAAGAAAATGGAGGTGCAACCTCAGGTTCCTCCACAGTCTCATATCCAAGAGCATGCACATGTGCATCAGTTGTACCCAGAAATACAACCACAGTTGCAACCAAGCCTCCATCCTCAGCAGAAGATGCCAGCTGGGCCTACATTCACAGAACAGGAGCTCTCCCAGGCACAGGGTCCAGTTTCTGTTGACACCTATGGATTGGCCAGCGGAGACCTACCCTCCTTTAGCGCAGCTAGCGTTGTGATGGCAACTTCACCTGTGGCAGCTAAACTAGCCACCACTGCCTCAGTGAGTACTCTAACTAGCCCTGCACCAACAGCTGAAACACCATTTCCAGAACTACCTGCTAGTAATGTCCTCAACAGAACAGCCCGTCCTTTCACTCCTGGCTTTATCAGCATCCGAGCTGCAACTGCCCCTGTGACATTCCGACCTCCTGTCACAAAGACGTCCCAGCGTCCTGCATCAGCAGCTGTTGTCCCACCACCCTTCTCCACTGCCCCAGAAGCCATTAATCCTGCATCACAACTACCCAGTGGTTTCTCATCTATGCTCTCTGCAACACCCATAGGATCTCAGGGCCCATCGGCTCAGATACCAGAAGCACCTGTTAGGTTTCACCCTCCAGCCATCTCTAACCCTGTAGAGACAATGCAGTCATCATTACCTTTAACTACTGTAAATCAGGTTCCTGTTACAGCTGTGCCTCCAGTATCTATGCCTTCATCACCACCAGTTGCACCAGCACGAATGGCTCCAATAACCCAAATTCCTGATTCAGCTCCATTGCCAGCATTTCAAGTGCCAATTGCTCAGCCACTTTCACCTCAATTTTCTACGCAACCTGTATCCGAGGTATCAGTGCTCTCTCAGACAACCTCTATTCCTAGTCCCTCTGGTCGTACAGGGATTTTGCTTGAAGCTCGCCGACGTAGTGGAAAACTCAAACCTATGTTCAATGTACCAGATGTGAAGAAAAATTCTCCCAATCCTGAGTTACTGTGTATGGTACAGAACCTGGATGACAGGTGCATACGAAATAAACATGGTCAGTTACCAACTGAGGCTATCTATGATGCGACAGAAGAAGAGCAGATTGATGAGGCCTTCATGGGGAAGGTTCCACCACCAGTGGCACCCAAGCCTCGGGTCATCCATGAGACACCACAAATTCTTCAAGCAGGAGGAAAAGGGGCACAGCTGTTTGCACGCAGACAGACCCGCATGGGTATGTATGTAGTGGACTCTCCAACTGATACTCATTTCCAACAGGAAGTGGCTCCCCACAGTGCAGCCCAACAGTTTATCTCATCCCACAATCCTTCTCTTCCCTCTCAGTGGAAATACTCTCCTAATGTTCGTGCCCCTCCACCAATTGGCTACAACCCATTGTTAGGACCTTCTATTCCTATGGGCCCTCAGAGGGATAAAAGCAAACCAGACAGCCATGGCAGAGGAGGCTCTCAAAGAGAGGGAATCAAGGCTCTGGATTTCATGAGAAAGCAGCCCTACCAGCTCAACCCTGCCATGTTCAACTACGGGGGCAGTGTTGCAAATCTATCAGCAATGCCATCTTATCATGCTCAGAGGCAGCAAGGGGATTACGCAACAACAATGGTGGGTAGCTCATTGACTACACCTAAGCAGGTCCCCATTAAAACAGCCAGTGTCTACGAGATCAAGCGTTTCTCAACACCGACACCCATGTCCGCTCCCACTCTGACACCTAAGATCATTGCACCTCGTTCAGCCACTACTCTTGGAGAACGTCTGAATCACTCTGGAATGACGTCCCCGCCTCCTGCTCCTTTTATTTCAAACCCAGTCCCTCTCTTAACAACAACACCAGTGAGTCTCCCAATTCCAATTTCACCACCCTCCCAACCAGCTGCCATACCCAGTCTTCCAAAATTTTCTGCCACCCCTATTCCAAACCCTGTTCTCCAAGCGGTTCCTACACCTTACAGTTCAGCATCATACACCACTGGACTCCAGGCAGCCAAGCAGTTTCAGAGTGCTCCTGAGCTAAGCATCCTAGCGTCTTTGCCCCCACTTAAGTCCAATCCAGTTCAAGCACCCAAACCACGATTTGTGGCTACAAAGGGAGGTGTCCAGCCTCGTGTCTGGAGGCCTGGGGCAATGTAAACAGCCCTAAAACTGTTAAGTTCATTCAATATACATTACTGATATAACACGATAGGTGAGTTTACTTGTCGTGAAGGTCAAATGCTCACAACCAGATGAAATGTTTTTTTTTTACATTAGTTCACTGTGCATTTAATGTAATAGTTTGGTCTTGCAGTGTTATTGAGGTTATGCCAAACTCTTCTGCTCACTGTAGCCAAAAAGAAATGCTATCTTTCAAACAAGGGTCACATTCAATGACTGCCCAGGCTGTTACTGAATGTACACGGGGTATCACTGCTTTCAATTGCCACTTAGGGACACCAGGGAGTGTTTGTAGCATCAATGTGACCACTCAGGGTCTATGCAGATACAGTTTATGTACATTCTTAACTTTAATTAAACATTTATCACAGATAAAGAAATGTGTAATTTATTTTGTTTTAATTGTGCTCAAATGTGAAGGTGTGCAAAAGGATGTTGATAAACTGAGAGGCACCAATATATGTAAAAGGGTTCAAGAAATGGCAGTGGCTGCGAAGAAAGGTACTGTATGCAAGGTATGATAAATTACCAAGTGGTAGCAAAGTTGGGACATCTAGGTCACTGCCTATTTCCTAGGCATGGTAATGATCAGATGTGGTAAAACTGAGACAAGATTATATGTGGTTTTGAAATCTCAGCAAAAAAGGGAACGGGCAGGAAAGTAGATACTTGAAAATAATTGTTAAAGAATCTGATGGACAAAGTCTAGCCTGTGTCTTCTGCTACTTAGAAAGGAAGCATAAAAACATTTGAGAGACTGGGTAAGTCAATAAATGTAAGTAAAGAAATTGTTGTTTTCAGTTCTGTAATTTGGATTTGTGATCCTTTGACCATTTTTGAAGTATAATTTCTCCTAAAGCATTTAAGTAGTTCCTATTATTTATGGCTATGAAATATCTAGGATGTGGATATTAGGAGGTGTAAAATATGCTAAATAAATGTGTTTGAATGTAGGCATTATTGCTGAATAGACGTTTGTATCGACTAGGGCATAAATAAACTTAGATTTAAATGCCTGATTTTACACTGCCCCCTGCTGCTGATTGTGTTGATTGGCCCTGCCCTGTTTGAATACAGTACATGCATGAGATAATAATATTCATAACTGGGCAGTCATAACTTTGTATGACATTTAATAAAAGCTTAAATAAAAGAGTTGTCACAGAGTTTTCTCGTTTTTACACACAATAACACAAATGGCTAAACATTAGAACGCCTTTGGAGCAAATGAAGCCACATATGCTGGGCAATTAGCCAGATGTAAAATTACAAAATGTAACATTGCCCTATAAATAATGTTGTATGCAGAACCTCTGATATGCTGTAGACCACTTCATTTTCACATTTAGACTTTCAGATAACACTGCTCAGACTTAGCGGCTTTACTGGTAGCAGGAGATTGTATCGCTTTAATTCAAAGGTTTTGGCTTATACCTTTTTGCCAAGTGAATTGTAAATTTGAAAATGTTCATGCAGTACTGTTACAAATCAGGGGCGTTCACTGCCTGCAGTGCATGTTATTGTGAAAAGATATAGTGACTCCCAGAAAAGCCCAAGGCTGCATACCATTATGAATGTGTGTCACCTTCTAGACCCCAGAAAGTGTTAGAAACCTTCATGTAGAGCGTCACATAAACCAAATGAAACATGTTTTGGTGTCAGAAGAGTACATGATTTAGTTTATTTCTTTGACAAACTTTGGAATCTGATGAACAGTCTATCAAGATTACAAAGAAAAAAAGATGGAAAAGCTGGCATCTGGGATATTTTGGGAACAGCAGTGCTCACAGCATCGGTGACTTGCATAAGTGTGAAGTATCAAATGGACATTCAGATTTGTACAGTCATTTATGGCCTCCAGATGAAAAATGAGGGTACAGTATTACATAATATATTTAATTTTTTAATTCGCCTTTGATTGTTCTCCAGAGCTTGTATTGCACACTGGTCTAAACAATGCAGGAATGGCCCTGCGACTGACGGCTCTGTCTCCGTTATTACTGTACATTAAGTCACATGTTGCACTGGGTTAGAGAAACATATTAATCAAAACTAATTTTGAAACACAAACTGACATGTGACACTCTGTATGTTTAACCCTAAACCTGAAATGTGCACATGTTCATACTTTACTCTCTCTCCTATCAGCCTGTGTACCCCAAACACACCCCGGAGTCCTCCGAGGTTATTTTATAGCTGAGTTCTGTTCCCCTCGTCCTTTCCTACTAAATATAGGCTTCTGAGCCATCTGTGAGAATGATTTTGTTCCCTTAATATCACCATCAGCACTTTCAACTGGCCAACAGAGACTTCTCCCCCGCCTCAAGGCCCACCAGACCCTATTCATACTCCTAACCTCAACCTCCTCCTCCTCCCGTCTTGACACTAACACTGCTGCCACCCACACCCCCAACCCTCAGGAAGATCTGCCATCTGAGTGTAGGGTGGGTTTTGCAGTACCCGAGACCTGGGTCCAACCATTCGTAGGGTTAGAGGCACTGAGGGATTTGTAAACTTGTGATCACCAGCATTGAGCCCCAGGTCTCCTCTTCTCTGTTTGGTATTTATAGGTTGGTCTCTCCTCAGGATTACAACAAAAACACGGTAAGTGGATCTGCAGCCCATCAGTGTGCTTTGTTCTACTAATCAACCAACAGCTTTGATTTAAATAATGGCTAGGACAAAAACAAAGACAGAGAATAATCATGTGCAGCACACTGCCAATCACATTTTTGCAGGTTGTGCAGCTGATGTTGGTAAAAAAGAGAAAAAAACAATAATACAATAGAAAACAAATTCATTATATTGCTTTTGAGATTGCTTGTTATTATTTTAACAATGGCAACAATACATTTTCTAGAATTTGTTCTTTGACGTGTTGGTACGTATTAAAATGAGCAGAGCAATAGGAGAATTTGCTGACCGTTGCTTGTGGGCGTTGCAGAGATTTTATATAGTGTTACCAAATCCTGATGGGGGGTGGAAAACTTGAACGTGAAAAGTCCCTAAGCCTGTACTCATTAAGAGAAATTAAAACGATAGCCATCCTCATTAACATCAAGAATTACTGTAGTCTTATATTATATTTTGGAAAAAAGAAATAAAAAATTGTTTTCTAGAGGTGTGTATTGTGTCCTTAAGGGTTGTGTCAAGCCCATTTGATATGTGAATGACGCCATTACACGTCGCTAAAATGTCTTGGCTGGAAATGGCTTTTAAAAATAGCAGCAGTGGATTGAGTTACAGTCAGTAGATGTGATGTGATGTTTTACCACTTTCCCGGGCCTTAAAGATACTACTTAGAGCTAAAAGATCCACCATGCACTACACTGTATGTGAAGAAATTAAGCAGAGAAGCATTATAGGTTACAAACATGTTAACATGTTGGTAGTAGATGTTACTGTTCCTCAGTGAGTGGACATACTGTATGACACAGTTGGAAGTACAGTTCCTGCAGCTACATGCTCTATTTCTATGATCCTCAGGCCTTTACCATTCCTGCACCAAAGTAGCTCCAAAATGGAATGATGACCAATTTCTGCCTAAGCCACAGCACATTTCTGTTTTTGTTGACACAGACTCTGTACAGATCTTCTGTCTCCAAACAAAACTACCGCACACATTAGGCTATATGTTTCCTTTAGGCAGACATCTGTTTCACTGGGGAATGTTGGGAATGTCGCGGCACTGACATCCGACTGACTGAAAATGAGGAGGGCATGTGCTGTCGGTCAAATGCATTTGGGTCACATGGAGTCATGGTAATGGCTGTTTGTGTTTGCAGGCAAGGACAGTGGAGATTTATCTTGATAAGTTGAGGTGATTAGCCAGAAAGTGACCATTCGTATTTCTTTGAGCTGTTAAATTAAAACAATAACAAATGAGGCAAAAACTAATTTCATCTGTAGCCACAGTATGCAGATTAAGATTTGTACAACTGTGAATCGGTTCTGTTGTTTTGATGTCAAACTATGTGTGACAGATTCTGTAAAATATATAAGCTAAATATTTTGTTATAATTAACACCATGGTCTTTCCTGGCCTTCAAGCCATGCCTCTGGGAACACCTGCCCCTCTAAACAAGCGGAAGAAGCCCGCCAAGATCATAACTGACCTATCACATATCACTCAGGATGGTAAGGCTGACGCAAAATGATATGAATGTGAAACCCAATTACCATGTAGTCACTGGGGTTCTTTCATAAACACAGTATACATAAAGGAATTATGGCAGGTCATTCACTGGGGGGAAACTAAAAACAGACAAATTACTTTTTGCCTGCACTTTAAATTAACTCATCTGCTATAAAAAGAAGTTTACAGTGAAATATTGATATGAGTGGTTTCAGGATTTTAGTAAAAGGTTGATTAATGTAATTAGTGTAGTTTGTGTAGATGCTAAAGATAAGTGACGTGGGTTAAATAAACACTTAGGCATAGTTAACTCCAGAAGTTGTGTTTTCAATAAAGTTAGAACAAAGCATCATCGTACAGGAAAGATTAACCTATTAACCTACTATGATTTAACGTTCCAGGTGATACTGTACAGTATATCAATACAAGACAAAATAATTAAATGAAAAGTTAAAGAACCAAGCTGTTTAACATCTTTTTCCGCACATTAGCTACTATTTGATTGGATATCTCTTACTTGAATGTAGAGTATGAGTCAGAGCCAGAGGCGTCTGAGTTTGACCTGGGAACAAAGATCAGGACACCTAAGGACATCATGTTGGAGGAGCTCTCCCTCATGAAGAACAGAGGCTCCAAGATGTTCAAGATGAGGCAGCAGAGAGTGGAGAAGTTCATCTATGAAAACAACCCTGACGTCTTCAGCAGTGAGTCTATGGTGAGGCCAAAATTATAATTGAAGTTATAATTTCTAACAATGTTAGCGACAGCTTGTGAGAAATACAGAAACAGAAATTATACAGAAACTACATAATTGAAGCCCTTGACAATGTATCCAGAAACTCAGCAATGCTTAAGAAATTATCATCTAATTTTATTTATATTATGGGTCAATTAAAACATAGCACCACAAAGGTTTTAAATTGAGTTGAACTATTACTTTTAAGTAACATTACAGCTGATTTGAGTAATTCATTGTCCATTTAACATTTAGGTCAATAAACTGAAACACTGTCAATAAGCAAATAAAAATAAATATATGTGTGGCATATTGTTGGTTACTGACTTTTCTTTCCAGGACAACCTCCAGAAATTTGTTCCCTTAATTGGATGTTCGCTGGGAGGTCAGACAATAAATATTGGTGGGCACATTGTTAGCAAAGAGGTTGGACAAGTGCAGTATGGAGGAATGCTAATCGGAGGGGGGGCTCCTGTGCCTCCTCCAAAGCCTGGAAGCAAAGGTGCAAGAGCGGGAGGAGCAGGAGGAGCAGGAGGAGCAGGAACTTGTGGACTGACTGGTGGGGACCATGGAAAAGATGTCAAAGGGGAAGGAGCTAGTGAGTGGTCTCAAGGAGGTGGGTATAACATTTTTTTTTATTTTAGGAAGACAGTGTCTTGGGCAAGTACCTCTTTGAATTGAATTCTGTAAAACATATTTCAATGCTAAAGACTACAACTACAGAAATTATGTGATTATTGTACATGCACTCAGAACAAAAAAAATGAGTATAACATTTCCCTAAATCTACTGCAGAATGTTTCAGCTGCAGAAATAATTAACAATTAAACAAGTGGATGTTTTCCTTCACAGCAGGTGAAAAAGACTCATCCACATCCAAGACACAGATTATTATAAAAACATATGTGTCACCATGGGAGAAGGCCATGAAAGGGGACGAGGGTCTGATTGCCACACTGAAACCTTCCATGCCTGTCCTTATTGATCGAAAGGATTTACCCTTGTATAAAAGTTTCAACAGGTATTTCCCGTAACACCTGAATGTTTAGGTGCTTTATGACAAAATGGAGCTTTAAAGGTATTCTCACCTTGCTTTGGTAGGACTGCCATGCCCTACGGTGGCTTTGAGAAGGCCAATCAGTTCCTGAAATTCCAGCTGCCAGATGCTGAGGCAACAAAACAGGAGCCTGAACCTGCAGTGGTCTACCAACATGACATTGGCTGCCGGCCTTCCTTCAACCGTACTCCAATTGGTTGGGTCGGCAGCAGTGAGCCAAGCAGCATTCATATGGAGAATGATGCTGTGCCCTTTGATGCGGAGACCGAGGAGCTGTGAAAAAACCTACTGTGATTACACCTACTATGCACATACACAAGCAAGCATGAACGCATGCACACAGCACACGTTGGCATACACACACACAATAGATGAGCTTACTGCGCAACTGTTGCTGCAAATGGAAATCTATCAGTGTGAATAATAGAAAGTGCAAATGAAATATTGTCACGTTCTTATGTGGATTTTGGAATTAGTTGTAAGGCACAAGAAACAAGTTATAGATGTGGTGGTGAAATGTCAAGTCCATTAGTAGAGTCTAAACACTCTCAATTTGTCAAGAAATGCAGTTTTAGTAAGGAGTTGAAACCTTTGTCAAAATCATGTCTGAAGGTTACGGAAGTTGTTATTTTACTGTTGTGCATATTTGTTTTCCCAGCATATTTTTGTTAAAATCTAATCTAATCTAGAATCTCTAATATATTCTTGAGCTAAGAAAACATTGCATACCTGTGTATTTCAGGATGTCAGTTGCTAATCGATTAACTTTACCAACATTACTGCTCTGTAATAAGCCTATTCAAACTGTAACAGTCCTCTTGTCGAGTGATTAAAACGACAAACCAAATCACTGTGTGTCTTTTTAATTACGTTTCTGCTTTCCCAATATATAAAAATACAAGAGATCATCACCTCTCAGTAACCACAGGCCGAGGAATGAGCTGATGGTCCCCTCCAGCGCAGCAGGGGGCGACCTCGCCCTGAAAACGTTTGACAGAACGAAAGAAGGAAAGCGATGAAGCCCTCGGAAACCTCTGGATGCTGGATACCGGAGTTTACACACGGACGTTTACTAGAGAAGCGGTGTAGCACAGTCGGATATCACAGTGTACAGCTTAAAGCAAGGACATGAACGCAGTATTAGGTAATACTGCAAGCAACACGGGTGACATATTAGCCAGGCTAGCTGACATTAGCTTACGTTCACTCACATGACGCCGAAGTTTCCCGGTACGTTAACGTAGGAATGTGGGGATAAAGCCGGTGGCAGTCATTAAACACACGTGCCGACTTGGTTTTAGTGGTTTTCCAACCTCCGCCAGAGTCGTACGTTGCGCTGCCTGTTTGCTGTTTTTAGCCACTCGAGACGTCAGCCCGTTATTGAGTTCACTGTGCGTTTTCCCGGGTGCTCGTTGTGCGTCCACGTACGTCACGTCTTCGATCAGTAGTGGCGCCGCTGCCTAGCAACGCCTCTAATCGCACGCGCTTGAAATCAAAACGGGGCCATTATTTCGGTCAGGCATCGTATTGTTCAAAATAAAACATATTTTTACTCGCTAACAATAAATGCGTTTCCTTAAAATTGGAATCTTATCTTATCCTAACTATTATAAGAAGGTGTTAACTAGCCTACTACATTATGTTAAATAAGTTTACTATATAATATCTTGTATAGTCAAATTATTCATGTGACACATCATGCATTTTTCTTAATCTTTGTGTTTCTAAACCTCAGTGTCCTGATGACATCTAAACCGCAGCGTCTGCATGCGCCCCTGCCATGGACAGAGCTCCTCACATATTGGGTGCTGTCCTTTGGATCTCATCTCTACTCTTTCTACCAGCTGCACAGGTTCTCCAAAGGTGACATACATCAACACTAAATCAGTAAACTGAGAGACAAGCTGCAACAAAAATGTTGTTTTCTGTCTGTTTTTTCTTAGACCATGAAGCAAGATTAGAAAGAGCATTCCAGTTAGAAAAAGGACTCATTGAGGGTTTTAAGAGAGTAAGTTGATGATTAAAATCCCAATATTAGCTTTACAGCATTATGTTGTGTCCCACTAATAACATGTTAGAACTGTAAAGTGAACAGTTGAAGCTGTTTTGTGTCTAATGCTTTTTCACCCAACTTCAATGTGTTTGGCTAAACGAGTTGTGTTTATCAGGATCCATCTGACTTCGAGTGGAGTTTATGGACTGAATGTGCAAAGCGGTCGTTACTGTGGAGCCTGACTGGTCATGGCGTGATATCGAGGCTGACTAGCATACTTTGTCCGAAGGCAAGAACCTGGTTTTCCTTTATGGTTTAGTACAGGATGTTACTGTAAGTGGGAGTCGTTTTTGATCTAAGGCATTTGTATGTTTCTCTCCAACAGCTCAAGGTGCATGCACTCACATTATATGGCCTCCTAGCAGCGAGCACTGTGCTGGGAATCAAAGGTGTGAGTGTGCTATTGGTACATTTAGGTGTCACCTTTTCAGTGGCTCTGCTGCGAAAGCCTGCTCTGTCGTGGACATGTAACCTGCTGCTGCTGTCCACACTTCACATCCAACCTCTTCAGGAGATCCAGGTGGGTTGTGGAACCTGTTTTTCATGCATTTAGTATAAAGCATTAATTTAACTGCTTACTAAATTCTGACATATACTAATTGTCATATTGTAAAACAACACAAGAGGGCGTAACATACTAAGTGGAGGCGCAGACATTTGTCAAGAAAGCTGGACTATTCTATTTTATTACCAGATAAAAGTTGAATTAATCTCATTTAACTAATGTCAGACGCAGTCATCTGTTTTAGTGACATACCTGTGTACTATAAACCCCTTTGAACCACACTGTATCAGACACATAAAGTATTGATGTGTCCAGAAAACCCTGCTGCAGTCACAGTGGTTAGAAATAGACAAACCTGCTCTTGCTTCTAAAAATCCTGCTCTTTTCTTCTGTGCTCACCCCCACACAATCATACAACTGCATCCAACTGACGCCTGCGGTTGGCCTTCGGAATGTCCACTTTTGGAACGACCTGAGTGACTGAATCTCCATCGACACGTGACTTTGAAAGCATATAGTGCTGTTATGCAGACCTCATTAAAGTCATCATAAGCATATGTTTATGAATGTGTGGAAAGAGTGTTTGATCTTTAAATAAAGACTGACTTCAAAAAGCATCAGAATTATGTGTCAAACTGTCACTATTAATAACAGGATTTCCCAGCAATGTGTTAAAAATAATTGGCTTCCCACTGTATTACACAGAAAAGCTGGTATACGACGGAGGAGGAGTACTATCTGCTGCTCTTCAGTGTTGCTGTCTGTGGACTGCGCTTCATCAGCTTCAGCCTGGAGCATTGCTGGAGCCCTGCAGCCAGCGGTGAAGCTGTGCAGCTCTGTTGGTTGTTTTCATACACCTTCTATCATCCTTTTTTCTACAATGGGCCCATTATCACATACAAAGACTACGTTGAGAAGGTAAGAGTTTGGTCTTTGGCTCCGACCCCTGTAATGAGGGTTCATTCAACAACATCACTCCCTGTGTTTGCAGATGCAGAGGCCCTCTGAGGATGAGTCAGCTGTAAGTCACTTGTTGCTCACATCAGGACGGCTCATTCTGTGGTGGTGCACTGCAGAATACATGATCCATGTGATGTACATGCACTCCATCCAGGCTAATGAAACCTATCTAGAAATTCTTCCACCTTGGGCCTTGGGTACGTCTCTATTTTTGAGATACAGAATTTAAAAAGATATAACCCCCACAGTACTTAGTTAACTAACTCCCTTTTTGTCCTTAACTCTTTATCTAGTTGTTCTAAATCTGTGCTGTGTCTTGCTTATGTTGGACTGTCTGTGTCAATGTTCGTAATTTACCCTGGTGGCTGCTGTGATCTAATGCTTACATGCACACTGTTTACATGCTAGTTGTTTAGATGTACGGGTGAGATGTCACTAATTAATGCACTCATTTGCTTCCTCATCTTTCCCCTCCTTGACATCTGCAGATGTGGAAGTGTCTATAAACTCTGAGCCGCACCTCTGTCCATATCCTAGTTTTTCTGTTACTTGGAGCATCTGTTCTCCCCCCTGTGACAGGTGGTCTGGCCTTGGCCCTCGTCCAGTTCTTCTATGTGAAGTATCTGGTGCTGTTTGGCCTTCCTTCCATGCTGGCTACTTTGGATAAACTAGTGCCCCCCAAGCTTCCTCGTTGTGTGAGCATCATGTATAGTTTCACAGGAATGTGGAGGTAAGACCATAATGTGGAACCAAGTTAAACCACTAACATACAGTAAATAGGATAATATAAATGAAATAAATACACTTTGGGGGCTTGAAAATGTAGAAAGGTATGACTGAGATTAAGACAGATTTAATGTCAAGTGCAGTAATGTTCTTAAAGCGTATGACAGCAGTCAGATTCAGACAGGGAAGAGAAAAGTGTTTCATCTTCTGGCAGTGGTGGCAATCAGAACAACAGGTCACCCCCACACTAGAAACATTACATAATTCTTTCAGACTGAGACTAAAATAGTTTGTACACTGGGACCAGTTGTGTATTTGGATGCCAGATTCATTCCTTTTTTATTCCTAAATAAACACGTTTTGTAGCAACACTCCGGAAAGTAAGTAGTAAATATATGCTGTTCATGTATATGACAAATACAAATGATAATAATACATATTTTTGTAATAGATTTAAAGAATATGTGACAGCTTCCAGTCTGAATATATTATAGATCCGAGAGTATTGAAGCCTAAAACGGATGGTTGAGTATGAGCTTGTTGTCACATTGAGTTATTTCTGTGACCTTCTCACAAGAATATCGCTGTGTTCCTAAATGTAATGAACCCTCTCTTAATTTAGAAAACATGAAGCTGAGGCAGAAGGCTGCGTGTTCTGTGTAGCAGTAAGGGGCCGTCGACCCATTCGAGCAGCGCGCTGACACTGATGCACTTCAATCCAGCCTGCGTGTGCTGAGCTGGCCAGTGTTGACAGCACTGATGGAATGCATAAAGCTGTCAACAGACATCACCAACAGGCCGCTCCGGTTTATAGACAGGGAGATATAAAACGCTCTTTCCAATCTTCTTAATGGCAAAGACACCTTTCTCATATATTGTGCTCACGCCTCAGGTTTTACAAAGCCTGGTGCTCAGGTGTTTCTTAGTCACTCTTATTATGTAAATGTGTGACTCAGATGTGCCTTTTTCCTTTTTTTGTTCACTCTCAGGCACTTTGACGAAGGTCTGTATCGATGGCTCATCAGGTAAGAGGCACTTCATGAGTGGCGGACAGATTAATTCAGATGTTATTACTCGGCAAAATATGAAATGTCATTTAAATCAAATAGAAACTCTTATAATAGAATGTCAGTCAAACCTTCCTTCCATTTAGATCTCTATTTACGTACAGGGTTACATGTACAGATTGTTTCGCTTTGTGCTGTTTAGTCTGGTTGTGTTAAAGGTGCTATATTGGTTATTTATTACACACTTAAGTGTAAAGAGCTAATTTCCTCCAAAACCTTGAACTTATTAGCTGAATCTCTTTAACAAAAGCTGCCATTCTACACCTGCCTGCCCGTGTGTATCATCATAATGGAGCGAGGATGCTGCATTTGCATTTCGGCTTTCTCATGATTATGAGGTTGCATGTTGTTGGTGAATAGTTCTTCTGCTGCGTTACTGTTCCTGCACCCTGGAGAAATGCCTCCTTGTTTAATATGTGCATACGTAATGGGAGTATTGTGTGTTTGCTCACTTGTACTTTGGACAGCGCACATTATTAGTTTGTCTGCTTTTAATGATGCACACTCGGCTGAATGCAGCCTGTTGGGAGTTGATGGTCCACTTGGTTGACGTGTTAAGGAAACATTACAGTTGCATGGTTGTCAGAATACACACTCACGCTGATGTTCTGTGTCTTAGCTGTTGTTTTCCAATTAGCGCATGTGATGGTGTACATGCACATGTACTCATCAGATGCTAAAGACGAGCTTAGAATGAAATTCAGCATATCAGATTTTAAAGTGGCTCAGATTTTGTTGCTAAGGATCCCAGAATCTAAATTGCAAATGCAAGTTTCCATTTTACTCCATGTGCATTGGAAATTGTTCTCCCCTGCTTAATGGCATCACTTGCAATTATGCCGCTGCAGATGCAAAATGATACCCATGACACAATGCCCTGACATTCCTTCTTCACCGAAAGTGCTTTTAAAGAGGATTTAATGCAGTTCTGAAATTCAGTTGTGATTGTCTGAAGAGCGCTCCATGAGTGCATAGGTGTTAAATGATGTGCTCTACATGACTCACTGACACCCCGTTTCCCTGGGCAGCTAAGTGGCTCATTTTTTTTTGCCATTCCATTATGCTTTCACTGCCTGTATGCCACTGTGCCTCAGGTTCTCCGTTTCACCCACATACAGTCATCGGCCAATAAAAGAGCCCTCACTGGTCGTTTGATTGAGTTGTTGCAGCCACAGTGCATTTGAGGAGAAGTGTTTGATTTGAATATTACAGTAATTGTATAAATACGTGGGTGTGTAGGGGTCTTGATTGCACTTAAACAAGGAAGATCAAGTCCAGCGTACAGTATGTCTCTAAGAACTAATGAACAAACAGTCCTACACCCAGTCTATGAAGCATCCTGCATGTTGTGTGCGTCCTCTGCTCACAGTAATCACGTGTCATTACTGTATATTACTAAATTAATTAATTTAATTATCTTTTTTTAAGAATCACTGTATACTGCATCTGAATTATTTATGTGCAGGTAGACTTTACTTGGATAGTCAGTGTTGGCTGGCAACACTCTGGTATCTCTCCATCTGTTTTTGCACGCTACTTTTATCCTCCAACGTGTCCCAGCTGGCTGCTCTATTTAAGGCTTCGGAAATGCTGGCTCATCTTTAAGGAACATTGATTGACCGCAGAATGGTTGCGATAATTAGTTCCTAGCTCAGCAGCATTAGACACAATGTGATGTTTGTTTCTAAGTGTGTTGAAGTGATGTGACATTTTGATACACTGTACCTCTTCATGGACGCATCCGTTTACTGAATGGTGGGATAATAATATGGCTAAAGTGGCTATAACTGTGGTTTTTATACAGAGGAATGAAAAATGCTGAATTACATGCAAGCATGACTTAACTTTATATGGTTGCACATACAGTATGGATAATTATCTTGAGGAAAAAACTTTAGCTGAGTCCAATTGTAAACCAATGAATGAACAAAATTGTATTAATCTTTAATACTTTATTAACCTACATGGAAAACAGCGTCAGATTTAATCAGGGGTTGGTGTGACTCATAGAAACCACTTTGGAATCATTCACTCATCATCATTATTAACAACTTCCCAGAAATGAAATGTTACACAAGGCAATGCAGCAGCCTTTATTTGATTTAAACCAAATAATGTTCTTTGTTAAAGGCCTTATCTGTAACTCATCTGTTCCTTGTTGTGCTATTATAAAACCCCTTTGTTGTGCAATTGTAAAATCACAAACTGTCTATTATTACAATTATCTTTTCCTGTGGCGCGCTTTAACAACGTGTTCATCACTGCTTTAAAATGTTTCAGATACATTTATGTCCCGCTGGGAGGTTCACGGCGTGGTCCTCTCTACAAAATGCTGTCCACTGGCCTCGCGTTTGGATTCGTCTGCCTCTGGCACGGTGGGAACGACTACCTACAGTACTGGGCCCTGATGAACTGGGCTGGAGTTCTGATGGAAAATGGACTGAAATCTCTGTTTGCGTCACCCTTTGTTCATGACACTGTTGTGAGTGAAACCGATTCATCTGTGTACCAAAACATTGGACTAAAACTGGTTGGATCTCGACACGTCTGACTAGTTGTTGGTCACAGTCCCTGTTTTCTTCTGAAAATCTCTTATGGTTTTCTTCCAATTTCCTTAATTATTTACTGATTTCCCAGGAGCAGAAGCTCTCCCCAGCAATGAAAAGACGTTGCATCGCCTTTCTCTCTGCGTTCTCCACTGCCATGCTCATCCTTTCTAATCTAGTGTTCCTTGGGGGGATACATGTTGCCAGAGTCTTTTGGAAGCGCGTCTTCATTCAAGGTAAATTGACTTTCGTGACGCTCACTGTATTGGATGTGGGTATCATTATTATGCAGAACTGTTTTGTTGGTATTTTATATCAGTATTTGCGGGAGAGCATTAGTAATGTGATCTTTAAACTGGACGGTTTAGCTAAACTGAAGCTCAAATTCATGCTCCTCCAACATTTAGGTCAGCTCACATGACTGTTAAAACTGATGTAATGACCAGTAGGTAGTGAGACTGCTTTTAAACAGCTGGATGAACAAACTGAATCCAACTGAAAGGCAGCTCCTTCATCGTGGTGCCAGTTCCCGTTTTGTTGCCTGCATCTCGATTCGGCTCGTTTGATACCTAAAGCAAAATGGCAGGCTCTTCTAAAGCCTGTCTACACATGATAATCAGTCTCAACCAGTGGCACTTGCCACCGGGCCAAGTGCGTAGTTAGTGCCCAGGACTCAGCTCAGTATTGACATCAGTGTTTGTATCATTTATAAATAAGCTCTCGTAATTAATGATTAATTAAAATGCTTAGTTTACTTATTTTTATGCAGGCGTTTTTTTTTCTCTTAAGGGCAAAAAAACAGACCTAGTAAACACAACGCTGACATAATCTTATAAAGTGGGTACCAGTGTTATATAATAGCAAACAGTTGCTAACACATCCAGCAGACATGGAGCAACATTAGCATTTATTTGAAGCTGTTTTTCTGGCAACGCAGCCCGTGTAATCCAATATTTATTTACGCTGTAACTGTCTCTTTGTCTCCAGAGGGAAATATCTGGCTTTTAATTGCTCCACTATTTCTACCAGCTGGTTGTGAACTTTGTGCTGAGCAGGTAGATTACAGTGTGTTTGTCAACGCTATCGCAGCAGGAACAGCTCTGGACCATAATAATTCTACAAACCCTCCTCTTTTATGTCACACACGATCCAGTAATCTGGATGGGAGGAAAGGCAGCCTCCTCCTACATTCTGGTTTTCCTCATCGCTTGACTAGACTGGACTGTGTCGAGTCCAAGCAGCTCGACAGCAGTAATATTCCGGGTGCATCTCATTATGGCCTCTAGTACTGACCCCCTTCATACACACAGTAACTGTAGGCCTAGTGTGAATAAGTTAAGAGAAACCTAAAAATAAAGCGGGGGATTTGAAAAAGCCATTTCTGTTGTGAATTATTCAGAATAAGAAGTCGACACTCCGTGAATTGCATGTGTTATCTTCCTCTGGCCCCTGGTCAGTAAACTGATAACATGGTGTTATTGCGTGTGGTCATGTGTAGTAATTTTACTGATATACAGTAGATCCTGAGGATTGATAACATATCTGTCTAGAGATTAACTGTTTCTAATTAAGTGAGATGCACATTCTGCGTGATCACTAATCAGCTTTATATTTAGTTTTGAGCTGCCTCTCCCCAAGTGGCCTTTTCACATCATCTCAACTTGAAGGACTCTGTTAATCAAATGGCAAAAGAAACTGCGGTATAATTGCAGCGCTGTCTGATTAGAGCCATAGTATCATGCAACTGAGTAAAATAGGTTATTAATTTGTTTATTCCACTCTCCGTCTCCTCGCCAAGGCTTCATAATTAGCTCGGCAGTTTGAGTTTCTTTATAATGGAAAAGTTGAAGCAGCTCACTCCAAAATTTGCTTCTCTTTTCAGTCAAAGAACTCATTCTGTGTTTTGGATGCTAAGTTGGAAATCTGAACAGCAGACGTTTGCTGACTGGGTGAACAACAGTATATTTCACACTGAGGGTGTTAATGAAATGAATAAACCTGCAATGACAAACACTGGGTGTCTTGGCACGAGCGGCTCTCGGCTAAAGGACGTTAAATATATAACACGTTTTGCTCTGAACTGTGATAATTTCGACACTTAATTACAAAAAAACGTCATAATGTTTACCACAAATATGTTTTTTCTAGCATTGGCCTACGTAACGTTTTAATTTTCACAAACAGGAAAAGTACAGCTGTGCATAAAGCAGCCTGCTTGTGTGTGAATCAGATTTTGACATGAATAGAAAAGAATAGACCATTGAGAGGCATTGTGGCTGCAGGTGCAGGTTAGTGAGATAACCTGGAGCGCTGCCAGTCGGGGAGGAGGTGCACACAGCTGTGCTCACCTGCCTGCTCGAACCTCCGACACAAATTTGCACGCTGTTTAAAATTGAAACAGTCCCAGTTCTAGTTAAAATACACGAGTGCACTGGTTTTGTGTTCCAGGCTGGTCTACCATCACCCCGCCTATGCTGGCTTTCCTCTACTGCTTTGCTCAGGTTGGGCTGGAGTGGACTTCTCACCCAGCATGAGTCACCTTGACTGCGTATGGGAGCGAGGATCCAGAAGAACCTGCTGAGTATGGCGCCTTGTCCTCACCTGCCGGCGTCTGGCCCGCGGCCACTTGACTGCTCCGAACTTGGCCAAAGCGCCGCTGATCACACACTTTTCACAAGCTGCAGAGCTGAGCTGAAACTTAAAAAGGTTTGAATTTATTGTACAGCATTTTGTGGAAGTTTCAAGAGCACCTGAAATGTTATAGAAGGAAATTTGAGCTGAGCTGAGACATGTTCATTAAGTTTGTGTTATTGTAATAAACTGTAAAATAAAATGTGGACCCTCAATCTATCTTGGCCATATGACTCTGATAAAGTATTGCACAATGGTGCAGTATAAGGAGGAAGTCCTAACTTCAGTGTCCTCGTTTATTACAGTTATACAAGGTTTATAAGTGCATAGCTTTAACGCTTAAGACAAGCTTTTAATCCAACGCAGATAATAGATGACATTTATCCGATAGCGTGCAGATTTCAGAGACTCGCGTATTTAAATCTTTGTTTATAGTTATTAACCTTGTTTCTAGTGCAACAACTCACTGAGCTTCGCTGTTGTCGCCATTTAAAAACAAACTAAACGCCTGCTAATTTGCTCAAAAGCAAAAAGGTTTAAAACAGCCTCATTTTACCTTTGAGATTTCTATAGAAGTAATAGAATTTGACAGCTACAGTGCAATAAATCATGTACTCTGGTTTCAGTAAGGAAGGGTTTTCTTACTGTGTCATCCGTAGCGTGTGATGTGGTAAAATAATCTCATCGTCTACAATAAGAAATCAAATCACTCCAGGGAACGACTGGCCCTGTGATGAAACAGGAACCTGCTCCGACCCAACGACAGCTGGGCCTGGATCCAGCACCGGCACCAGCGTGACCCTCAAACAATAGCAGTCAGGACAACAGATGGGACTGTGTGGCAACTTCCTAACTCCAAACTAGGTCCGTGAGTTTTGGAGAGTATTACAATACAAGCTGTTCTATCAGTGGGTAATGAGAGTGTTGTTCCGAGTTCATTACTTGATTTCTTTGGGATTATTACATCTGTGACATTAAGCAGGTTCAGCGCGAGCGATGGTCAACGAGGAATCCTCTTAAATGTGCCGAAACGCAGAGATTTAGCCATAAGAAGATCAGGAGGAGAATCCACCTGCTGAGTTACACTTTCCGACCAAGTGCTGCTATCAGTGACGGGAACGAAAGCACAAAGACGAACACAGACAGCGTCCAGTATGTATAAAATATTTATAATGAATAGTACAGTATGTCATAATTCATAAAGTTCCCATTGTGCTTGAAGTCGTTACATTTTTCATCACATTACGTGTGAACACAGAGGCATGTGCATATAACATAAACACAAAGTTCCACCTCTTGATCAAGAATCTAAACATTGCAATATAATCTGTGCATATACATATATCGTGTGTGTGGGGTTCAATACCTCGGCAGCTTCCTAGAGCTGACCACAAAAATAGTTCTGTGTTCAAACCATTTGGGAAAGATATTAAACACTGCATCCCTCACAGCAAGGAGCATGGGGCTATAGTACGAAGGCACAGTGCTGCATGCTTCTCAGTAGCAATCAAAGTTTATGTCTTTAATAATCATAAAATATGCAGATGTAATGAAGTGGAAGGACTTTTAACTGGGCAACTGCTCACAGGTCTGAATTTAGCCTTTAAACGTCTGTGCTTCAGATTAAAACCTCTGACCACGTCATGCAACTTCAAGTTTAAGACAGACTTTGTTAACATACAATGTCTTAAATTACTTTGACATCATGATTTTGTATCAAGCGCACATTACATATGGAGCTGAAGTTCAATGGGATTGTTTAATCTTGACTCAACCACTAGAATCGAGACTTGTGCTACAACTCGTTTTTACATTCTGGATTTCACACATAAAGTGAACATGTAATGTGTTTTAATTAGATTCAGTAGCTATACATGTGCTGGTGGGAATTCTGAAACGTTCCTGTAGCAGTTTGTTGATTCTAAGTTCGTCAGCTCCATAGTTAATGTACAGATGAGGGCAACAGTTCAAATGCTGTGATCTCTCCTCATTTCCTCCACCATATTGTGTGAGGTGTTTTGTATTTATTCAGTGCAGCGCAGCCAGAACCTTAAACCCATCTAATACAGTAAATGTCATTTTAATTGCTCAACAGTAAAACCTGTTAATTAAATGTCTGTGATGATTTGCTCGAAGTGACACATAGTTTAGTTATTTTTGTATTTTTCTTGGGGAGCTGGGAAGGAAATTAGTGAATTAATTTATGTTGCAAATCTAAACTACTAAAAAATAAAAATGTCTTCAAACCTCTTTGATCATTTTAAGTCTAGAAATCAGCCATAGTTGTAACTATATCTGTCCAAACACCTTTGAATGCCGTTATTGAACGTGGAATCCGTGTACAGACCTCTGCCCTGTCAGTCCCAATCACAGAAACTGAATAATCTTCCATTTAGCTCTCTGTGCCTCTGTCAGGACCCATTTTTGCCCCCTTTTGATTTCTGAATGCTTTGCTTGCGTGAGCAGCAGCTTTATGAATCCTCTGTGATGGCGAGGTCGCAGTGTGATGATTTTAGTGCTTTCCTTCTCTCTAAAATCAGAATCCTTTGTGAGAGCAGACCTATAAACATCAGCCTTAAACCAAACACTTCTCACTTCTGCGATGGCGCGTCCATTTATTTTTAGTAATCTGAATTTTTGATGGAAATGGCTACAAAATGTGTTTTTCCTCTCAGCTGGCTCTGTCTCATCTTGTTTTTATCTTCATAAGACAGAAGACATGGGGGAACATAAATTATCTATGTATATAATAATAAATAATACATAATAATGTCATTTTGGCCACATGAACGCTTTCACTGTGCAGTAACGATAAAATCAAGGACCTGCTTTTAATTTAAGTTTTGAGCCACACTTTAAAACATTATTTGCTTTCGAAATACAAATACATTTGCTGATCGTATAAATGATAGACTGACTGCATTGATTCCTTGATCTGAATAAATCTACAATATGTAAAACTGTAAAAACACTGATCGTTTTAAAAGGAGTCATTTATTAAATTATACTTGATTTTCAGACATATGCATAATTATTGCCTGACACCAGAACGCGTGGTTCTGCTTTACTTTTGGTTTGATGCATATTTTTCCTGTTTTACTTACAGTATCAGGGGCTCTGTTGTAAATAAATAATGATTTACAGTGCGTCACCACACACATGCTCTAAGACGTAGTTCATCCCTTTGTTTCCTCCTTCTTTCCATTAAAACACAATCATTGTATGTGTGCATTAATTTACATTGATAATTAACAAAAAAATGTACAAGTGGTGATGAGTGATTAAATTTGTTTAGTTTTTGTTATTCTTGTTTCTGAACATCTACTTATTGCGACTGGACTACTCTGCAACCTTCAGGTGCAGTTCATTCCCTTTAAAAGAACAACACCTAGTATATTAAATTAAATAACTTATAATCCAAAATCCTTAACTGTACATGAAATCTGTCTTTCAAGACATCCTGACTTGAAGCTGTGTAAAGTTGTGACATCTGTTTGTTTAAAAATGTCCCTGCTTTGCATAAAGACCAACACATTTTAACCGTGGTTCTGTAAATGCAGGCATTTCCTAAAGGTCAGTAAGGCTTTCAAATGAAAAACATCTACATCAGTGAAAACAATGTGGCCGGAAACAATCAGGAAAAACAAATAACTTGCTCACTGCTCTACTGTTTCACGCTGCATTATTTTTCTATCTGTGGTTTATGGAAATCCTCAGCTCTGCTGAAGGAAGGTTTTGAAAATAGATTGCTTGGGCAGATTCATGTGTTGTATAATTCATAATGATGCTGGGAGTTAATATAATCGAGTTCATGAGTCGCTGAAGGATGTTCATCTGTTTCAACATCTGCAAAGACTGTCATTTTCCACAGTCAGTGTGAAGTAATGCAAATGAGTCTGCATGCAACATCAGTTAATGACAAATGCACCGTCTGCATTTTGAGGCACACGTCTACGTTGTGTCATGCAAAGAACCAATATCAAACCAGTGGGTCATGCTGTTTGTTGGGACTCCAACAGGGAAGAACAACCATGTTCCTGGGTTTAGACCTGAACAGGTCTGGACTCAAGCCAATGTCAAAACACTCGAGATATTTTTCCATTGTGGTGAAAATGGAAAAATAATTCAATTATATGTACAAACATCAAGCTGTCAGTTTTAACTAACCTTCGGGTTTTCAGTGTTACGACACTCAGATCTGGACTTCTCCCCACACCTGCTGTGTGACGGAGGCCGGCGCAGCGTAACCTCCGCGCGGCGCCCAGTGCAGCCTCAGCCTCCCAGTAAGATATTACTGGATTCCAGCTGAGTTCCCAGCTACGCTAACTAATGCCTGAGGTTCCACCGTGTTTCAAGAGAAGATATCCTCTTTATCCAGTTCTGGCGAAGCGGGTCTGGAGATGTCGAACAGCGGGGAGCCAGCGCTCGACCTCCTTGACTTGAGGAGCTGCAGAGCTTCTGCCAGCTGCGCCTCCAGACTTGACATTTTTACATTCAGATTCTTGAGGTCGTCCTTCAGCTCCAGCTTGAGCTCCTGAAGCGAGGCCTGGAGCGTCTGCTCGGGGATGGGGTAAAAGGGGTGCCGGGTCTCGGGGGGCTGGACAGGACTGTGGTCCTGGGGCGTCGTGCGGAAGTCGCCCACTTTGTCCAGGCGCAGGTCACTTTTGGTGATGCCACTGTCACACGAGTCCGTCTTCTTCAGAGACATCTGTGAGTCCAGCGCTTTGGCGCGCTCGGGTAAAGTCTCCATGGATTCGGCCTTGGACACTTTGTTCCAGTTGTCGGACTTGGTCATGGACTCCTTGAAGCGGCCCCAGCCTTTGACTTTGACCGGCTCGGCGGCGCGGCACGCTATCAGCGACATGGCCGACGGCACCTGCAGCTTGGCCTTGTCCGACGCGGCGCAGGCGGGGGGCGAGGAGGCCGGAGGCGCGGAGGACGAGGGCGTGGCCGGGCTCTCGGTCACCGTGACGATGCTGGTGGTCTTGATGGCCGCCGTGGCCACCGGGACGTCCACGTACGCGGGGCCTTTCTCGACGTCGTGCTCGTCCAGGTCCGTTTTGCCGGTCGCCATGCGAGCTTCCTTCTGCTGGCGGAAGCGCTGGAAGAGCTTGCGGACGGGGTGGTCTGGAGGCAGGTTCAGAGGGGCTTCGTTCTTACGCCTCTGCCGCTCCTCTTCCTCCCGTTTCACGTCACTGATCTTTCTGAAGACGATCTACAAGGAAAGTCGTGTAAATAAAAGTGACCGTCAGTTAGATTTGACTGTTGCATTTGACGACATTAATTAATTGGAACTTGAACTGAAGGCTGCTATTTCCGTCACGATGCTAAAAACAATGCGTCGAAATCATTGTTTTGTTGGTTTTTGCCCTCCGTCTCCTAGCAACATCGTCCTCACACCTTCAACCACCTGGTTGCTCAGCGTCTCATGCTGGATTTCCCCTGGTTAAAAACCCCGACCTCACGTTCTCCATTAAAAGCCAGCGTCCGCCTCTGGGTTCCTTTAATTGTATGAATGCCTGGTGAATAGAGGCTTTAACAGGCGCATGTGCAGGCAATTCAGTCTCACTTGCACACTCTAATCACAGCTGTTCATTTCTAAGAACTCGGTTGGACCATCAGAGCCAAATGTTTTTACATATTAAAAGTAATTGTTCTAGAGAAAATCAACTCCTGTAGCGATTAGGAGCCTTATTGCTTATTGGACAGCTATCCCCACTTCTGATTAGCTGGACTAGTGGTCCCCAAAGTTTCAGGATGATAATTAAACGTCCACAAAATCAAGTTCTCGTTATTTAAAGGGCCATTTTAAAAATAATAACCTGGCGGAGGAGACGAACCCGATTGAAGGAAGGCGGGAAAAGACTCGCTCACCCTCTTTCGCAGATTGTAGGTGAGCAGCAGATTCCGTGAGAAGTGGTTGGAAAAGGCCGTGTAGAACTCGAGCACCTTCTGCAGGGCGTCGCGTTTGATGACGTGCAGGTCGCAGTAGGTCAGCGCTCGCACGTTGGCGCAGGCCTGAGCCAGCGTCACCTCCTTCCAGAAAACGTCCCCGAACACGTCTCCTTTACCTGCGGAGAGACGGGACCGTTTAAGTCCTGACGCGGCGGAAAACATCTTTGTGAAGAGAACGAAGAGCGACACAGACAGGGACAAAAGACAAGTTCAGATCTTCTAACGGAACTGCTTTGCTGCGCTGCTCGACTGTTATGTTGAAGGACAGTTTGAACGAAAGGCTTTCACTTCCAATAAACCAGGCGACTGCAGCAGTCACTCCCTCCGCTGTCTCATTTTATTAAAGCAAAAGAACTCTTAAAAAAAACAAAACACTGAATTATTTACGTTTTTAGGGCAGATCTGGGGCAGGTCCTCCGACGTGTCGTTCAGATTTGGTGAACTCCATTACTAATTGTCAGCGCGATTTAACGACATGCATCGAAAGTGAGGCCGGGTCCAAATGAACCGACCACCAAACGCCTCTGTGCATTTGTGGACCTGGTCCCACGCTTCACACCCACCCAAGATGGCCACCACCTCGTCGTCCTGGATGACCTCCAGCGACCCCGACACCACGAAGCACAGGCTGTCCACGCTCTCCCCCGCGTGGTAGATGAGGTCGCCGGGGGCGCAGTGGATGGTCTGGAACTCCATGGCCAGCGCTCGCAGGCAGCCGTCGCTGGCCAGACGGAAGGCCGGGTGCTCCTTGAAGACCTTGCGGTTGAGGTGAACGCAGATGTCCGCCCTCATGTCCTTGGGACAGATCTGCAGCACCTGCAGACACAGGACGGTGGACGGACGCACACTGAGCGCGACGTGACGCAGCTGTTGGGCTCATATTTTACAGGCCGGGCGGAAATGTTGGCTAAATAAGGGGATTATTTGTCTCTCCACAGCCGGTGGCAGCTCAGTCCGGCTTGGTGGTTACGTCCACCTAATCACCAGGAAGGCAGGTCGCTGCAGGAGCCTTTAAAACAAATCTCTTTGAAGATGAATGTCAAGCAGAAAAAGGATTACGTGCCATTTTTAGACCCTTTACTGCAGCTGCATACAAATAAATGATACATAGCAGCGCAAGCTCAGCGCATTATAAATACCAGATTAGTTGAGCTTAGACAATCAGAATTTGTGTCTGACAGTGGTTTGGGATGTGTCTTTAAATAGGAAGCGGTGATGTGGCTCGAATACGGTGGATCTGTGATTTCAGCTGTAATTTCCACGCACGTGCAGCCATTAACAGTCAGTTACTGTCTGGTTTCGATAACAGTCATGCTGTTTCTCATGAACAGTGGAGGAGACGCCACCTTTTGTAGTGAGGCCGAGGGGGAACAAGCACAGAACCCAACAACTTGATCTTATTTCACATCATAGAAAACAAAACAGTGCCTTTGCTGTTTTTTTTACCATTTTACTACCGTTCTATCATCAGCTCTGCAAGATGATGATGCCAATAACACAGATCCAGCATGTGGAGCTGTACCTTTTCCGTGTCGATACCCCGTGACATGGACCAGGTGGAGGCAATGTAGTCCATAACCCTCTCACTCAGGCCCTTGGGCACCTGGTAGAGCTTGAGGAAGTCCCGAACGCTGTTAATCATCTCGTGGTAGCGGTTGGTGTTGGCGTACATCTGCTGGAAGATCGTTGTGACGTTACCAAAGATGGTGGCGTACAGAAGAGCTGCAGACGAAAGCAAAGCTCCGGTAACGTGGGTGGAGAATCTCAAACACAAACCACTTTCAGTTTGAAGAAGAAAGGTCAAAAAGACAATTAATTCTCCAATATTTGCGTTTTAAAAAAGAAAACTTGTGTGTGTAAATGAACTATGAAAGATATGAGAAGCTTCTTGGCAGCTTTTAAACAAACACTGGCCTCTTTTCCATAATGCATTAGACCTAATGTGCCTGAAGACGTGGGAATCCCTCAGTCTCAGTTAAAACATCTGCATTAAAGTGCGTGTTTCCATTCCCGCTTACATCCCACTAAATAAGGATTTGAATATATTTCTCCTTGTCTGGTGATGGAAGAATCAAAGTAAAGGAAAGAAAGCGTGCGGCGGGGCACCTCAGAGGTGATTGGGTGGTTCGACTGGTGCAACAGCTGGCGTACGCCAGTGGATCAAAGCCATTAGATGTCTGCTCTGTGTGCAGTGTTCTCCCGGCAATGGAGCCCTAATTAGCCCTGCTAGAAGGGACGGAGAGAAGAAACATGCCAGCCACACATTTCAATTATCCTCAGTGATGACAGTAACCTGCGCAGGAGTCGGTGCCTGTTTGTTTATTGCATGCCCGAGTCTTGAATCCCGAATCAAAGTAGTGAGAATCTGCACAGGGAATAATACTAATTAAAAAGCATGTAAACTCCTGGAGGGCGAGGACAAACGCAGCGCTCGTCCTTTCATCACCTTCGCTCGCGCTGCCGTCATCAGGCGGGTTTGTGCTTTTAGCTCGTTAGCATCGTTGTTATAATGTCTGCACAAAGTCAAAAGGCCTGAGCTCAGTCGGCCTGGGACGAGTTGACAGTCTGCGTTTGAAGCTCTGGGAGAAGCGCTACCTCGCGCTTGAGCACAGATGGCAGCGCTCGCTCCTCCGAGGAGCCGAAAACGCTGTGACAAAGGAAACACAACGGTCCCCGTGGAGGAGAGCCTCATCCGGTCGCAGCGCCGCCGCCGCTCGCGACTTGCTGACGTGCACGACTCCAGCGCAGCGTTGCTCAGCATCCAACAGCTGGCTTGTTTGAAGGTAGTTACGACACTTGTCAGAAACTCCAGCCCCAGGCCAACGGTTGCTATAGAAACAGGACATATGTATAGTGCCCCTCTTCCCCATGCCAACAACCCCCCCCCCCCTCCAAATCCCTCGTCACGCTGTGATCTTCTACTGCCAGCACCGATCTAGTGCTGATGGTAAAAATAGAACAGTATCAGGGCATCCATATTTCATAGAGAACAGCCACGGACTAAAGTAGATTGCATCTACAACTGAATCCTCCCGAGGCTCTCTGGCTTTTTAGATATTTACAGCGTTAAGGATGATTTGCATCTCACAATGACATTTTTTCCGTGCCGGCTCCAACGGCCGCACTCACAAACGTGAGCCGCTCGAGCAGCGACGGCGCAGGAACAATCATCCTCCCATCTACGAGGTTGAGACTGTGGCTGGAAATAATAAAAAAGGGAACGGGGCCTCGGTGAGAACTTATTGCAGGGGGATTGGAGGGAGCTCTGTGCTAAATTGATCTGGCAGCGTCCGTTATTGCTGCGAGGTGTTGCTCTCCACGTGCAGCCGCACATAATGGCTCGGCGCTGCACACACTGCATGAGAGCTGCACAAGCAGAGGATCCCTTATAAATGTTTAATGCTGCGATGTGGAGAGAGGGGCACGCGATCCAGACCCGCCTGCTCCTCAAACGATTAGCTGTTCGTTAGGAGGAAACGCAATTAGAATCTGGCTTTCGTGGCTTTCGTGGCTTTCGTGTCGACAGCAACAAAAAAGGTGCTTCCCAGTCACACCAGTCGGCTCAGGATGTGTTTGATTTGTTGATAGTTTTGTTCTGATTTATGATTCATGTCTCCGCGTGCCGAAGCATCTCCTCGCGAGCCCGACAACCGCCTGGAAGAAACTACATTTTGTTTCAGAATGCTCCACTAAACTCCAGCCTCTGAGGAGTCGATGCCTCGCTCACGGATTCAACCGAGGCACCTCAGAAATACAGGAAGCGCAACGTGAGGGAGGCATCACGCTCCAGAAAATCTCAATAATTCAGCACAATGGCAGAGCAGACAGGGGTAATGAGCATAATGTGGTGTGTGTTGTACTGTAAACATCCGTGTGTTAAAGTGGACCAGCTGGAGTGTTCACCAGGCTGTGGATTCGGTTTTACTGACAAGCAACCTAGAAAACGCCAAAAACAAAGTGACTGGATTTAGTTAAATCCTTTGTGTGTGTGTGTGTGTGTGTGTGTGTGTGTGTGTGTGTGTGTGTACTGCAGTAATTATTATTTCCCCAAGCAGCTGTTCTGTAACACTGTCTACAACTATGATGAAGTCTCCTAAGACGAAGCAGGTCGGAGTTAAATGAAACAACCACGTTCACACCGGAGCTAATTCCTCGCTTTGACGGATTAAGAACGTCGGGAGCGTCGGCCTGAGTCGGACCCAGGAAAACACATCCTGCATGAACGGCCGAGGTCAGCAGCTTCTACAGCAGCTTCCACGCATGCTCCGCAGTAGAAGTGCCTCTGTGACCCAGACGGTCTCGCTCGGGTCGAGCAGAGTTCAGTCCATTGGTTTCCCTCCGTGACGACTGCTGCGGCTGCACCGTCTACACATCACGAGCAACACTCACATCCAATCATCATCATGGCCACCGCGAAGATCTTCTCTCCGTCCGTCGTCGGGGCGATGTTCCCGAAGCCGATGCTGGTGAGGCTGGTCATGGTGAAGTACAGAGACGTGATGTAGACCGAGTCCTTGCTCGGGCCGCCCTCCCACTTCCCCGAGCCGCTGGCGTTGAAGCGGTACGGCTTCCCCATGGTCTCGGCCAGGATGTAGAGCCAGCTGTCCATGCGCGGGGAGTTGCTGTCCTCATCGATGACCTCGTAGTCGCCGATGCTGTACCTGGAGTCCAGGCGCGCACGCACACACACACACGCACACACACACACACACACGCACACACACACACACACACACACACACACACACACACGCACTCACAGACACACGCGCACACACACACACGCACACGCACCCACAGAGACACACACACACACGCGCGCACGCACGCACGCACCCACGCACACACGCACACACACACACACACACGCACACACACACACACGCGCACACACACACACACACGCGCACACACCCACAGAGACACACGCACACACACACACACACACACACACACGTTAAAAATCAACCTACTATCGCCTTCACTCTAAAATAGTTTTCTTTAAAACTTTAACCATGGCTACTGTTTAAACCTCAGTGATGCCAGAAGAAACGTTTGCAAGTTCACTAAAGTCAGAAGCCACATCTGGGCATCACGGGCCAAACTGTGCTGTTAAACTGCTGCACGAGCATGAGCCGTGCAGACAATCAGAACCACATCCACATTATGTTTGCTTCACACATGCACGTGAAGCTGTTCCTGGATTCTTCATGTGTCATTGTGTTCTGATTAGTCCAATTAGTCCTCACGTTTGTCGACGCACCCGGAGCGACAGTCTGTGCGGCGGCGTCTCAGACGCAACGTCACTGACACCATGTAAATAAAACGAGCGGCATTGAATGGATCAGTCCAGAGATTTCCCCATTTACCGACCGATCATCTAATATCACACAGCACAACACTGTGAGATGAAAGACTCGTGTTTTGCCAGCAGATGTGGCAATTTGCTGCTGTCATCCGAATTGATGATGGCTAAACTTTTGTGAAGTAGACGCCATGGCAACCACAGAAACCACAGAGGGAAGCGAGACGGGAGCTATTTTTATTGGCATCCGAGTGCGGTTGGACTGGTCGCTGTGGGGCAGCGCGTTGCTTGTGTTGCTGTCGGAGCCTCGTGAGTTCTGACTCGAAGTGTGAAATGCGAGCACAACATGCCTGAAATCTCTTCGACTGATACACAACTGCCAATAAATAATGATGTAAAAATAACAGGGATCCTTGTGTTCGGCATAAAACACGTCAACGACGGCATCTGTGTCGCTGTGCGCGTGTTTAGACACTCTCACAAACATTAGAAATCAAGCACAACATGCCTCCAACACACTGGCCCCCTGCAGGGGAGCTGATCTGATTACTCTTTGGAAGCCTGTGCGCCTTAAACCTGAATATTAATGAGGAATAGCAAACTCTCTTGAAACTGCTTTAAGTCTTTCAGGCTTCAGGGAACAACAAACATACATGTTTAATGCTGGAAAACAAGCATCTTGTCAAAAATAACAGCTAATTAGTGCATTAATTAGCTTAATTAATGGCCTCATTAAGGTAATTGGCTGCGCTATTACTATAACGGCTACAGCTAGGGTAAAACCAAGCATTCTGGATACAGTAGCGCCTCCAACCTGAAATCGGAACGAAAATCACTGATGAATCTTTCTTATTAGAAAGTGAAGCCATGACGTACCAGATGCACGCCAGCCAGTGAGCGGCCAGTCCGAAGACGCACACCAGCAGCACCAGCACCGCCGCCCCATACTCAATGTAGTGATCCAGCTTACGGGCAACCCGGCCCAGACGGAGGAGCCGGACCACCTTCAGGGAGCTGAACAGGCTGCTGATGCCCTGAAGGGGAAATTATACACAAGACGCGCACATCAGAGGAAGAAATGAGAAAGTCAAGCATTGATTAGCACCATATTAACATTTATGTGGTTCTATGACTAAAAAGTTCATCATAAGGAGGTACAGTTTAGAACTGAGCTATACTACAGATCATCCTAATGTATAGACAGCAGAATAAAACGAAAAGCTTTGGGATCTAACAATACTTCTATTCTAAATAATATAGAAGCTGTGAAATGATGGTGATGAGATGTGGCTCTAAAGACGCGAGATACGACACGAGAGCCACAGTGTTAACAAACTGTGTGCAGAGTTGATTCGAAAAAACACTGGTGTGCGATCTGATAACGCTTCGCAACTTCTAGCCGTGACATAACCAGCAGCTAAATGTCTACTCAGCTTAACTGTATATCGAAACAGCCACTCAATCCAAACAGACAATGGCAATCCCATCAGTCTACTTTACAGTTGGGTGCTGATGGGGGGCTCTGCCTGCGCCCGCTGGAGGGCTATTGATCCGCTAATGTGCTGTGGTCTGCAATGTGAGTACAACTGCAGCCCTGGCTGTCACTTGATCTGATCCCGCTCCCGGCCGGACCCCTCAGCTTCCATGAAATTCACTTTACGGATCCGACCTCCAACACAATTCAGTTACAGTATCAATGGCGTCGTGCTGCTGCAGTGGAGCTGAATGGAAACAGACTTTGGACGGGTTTTATGATCAGCCGCATGCGGCTGAGGCCGTTTCCCTTTTGTACAAAAGCCAATCACATGCAGCAAATCTGCTCCAAAGCTGCCTCTGCTACATCAAACTGTGTCACGTAGCTGCAATCACTTCGCCACAAATTAAATATTACAGCTGACGCCAAGGCTAAATTGACTCTCATGCAGCTTTAGCGCCGCCGTAGAACACAATCTGATCATTATCTCCTGACAATGAAAGGCTTTAGGAGGAGAAAACAAAACAGCAGCGCACAACTTCACTGGCTTTGTGACATTTGTTTCATGCACCGACGCCTCCGCTGTCACGCTCTCGCAGGGCACCGCAGCTTAACTTCTGTTATGAGAATAAATGTCACATGAAATCTGGAGTGTGTGGTTGTCGTCGAGGCCCGATGAAGAGCCTCCCTACAAATATACAGCGAGACACAACTGCACATGAGCAAAGTCTTAACAAACGGAAGCCTACTTGAGTGACAGCTCGGTGGTTCCAATCCTTCCCATCCCGTCCCATGCATGAACACAGGCAGAAGAGGAAGGGGGCCATGCAAACAGAACGGAGGGGTGAAAAGGAGGAAAAACAAAAGCGAAGCACAAGTGAGAGAAAAAAAACACTTCATCAGTAATAAACGATGGATAAACACGTGACAGGAAATAAAGAAGTAAACAGAAAAAACAGTTGTTAATGCAATAAACATGCACCGAAAGCTCCATGTCTCCGTCAGATCTATGTTCAACACCTGAACAGCTACAGGAAGGCGTCGTTTGCTGCTCTGCCTCATGAATCTGCCCGATGTGGAGCGACACGAGGCCTATGAGGTTATCAAGGTGACGCGTGGGGCTTTAAGGCTGCAGAGAATAACTGACAGCCGCTCCTCGTTAGCGCGTTGTTCACGCTGGTCGTTACGGTCGGCGGCGGCGGCGGCGGCGAGATGTTTCTGCTGCTCTAATGACGCGGACCATCGTTTGCCCGCTCTCGTTTGGCCTCAAGGCGCTTTGGAGCGGCCGCATGGACGCGCCGGAAGGCGGAGCTGGAGGTGGACGTCTGTTCACGACGCGGGGTCGTCTGCAAAAGCGCACGCTGGCTCCGTCAAGTCAGGGGACGCGGTCGACACACCGTTTTCAGTGAGTCAACATTAGGAGGAAGACGTCGCCGGGAGTTTAAAGTCCAGGAACAAGCGGGGAGTTATTTTAAAACACGACGACGCCCACCTGATAAAAACACTGTTTGCAGCTAAAGCCAAAGAGAAAGTGAATCAGAAACCTAAAATAACCTAAAAGGCTGTTTTACTGAGCCTGACTTCACTCCGGTCACAGATTGGGCCACAACTATTGAGCATATACAATAATGTGCCGAGCAAATACTTAGGACTTTGCCTCCAGAACGCAACAGCTGGCCTCTTTTCTTAAAAACAGATCAAATAACGCCACCACGAACTTTGAAAACCACAAAAGCCTCTTGTTTTTTGCCTCTGCTGACCCCTGACTGCTTCAACGCTTGACCTTGTCAGCGTTTGGGATGCTGAGGTGCGGAAAAACTAGAATAGGCCAAAATGCTGCTCCTGCAAATGCAAGTCAGTGCTCGCTGTCCCGAACAAACTCAGCACTGAGGTCCAGGTCCTCCACATTCAAATCTAATGAGACGCTGCTCGTTGAAACTTCTATTAACGTTGTAAAGTGAGAGTGAAAACAAATCTAATGTTCACACATCTAGTCAATAGCGAGTGTGGGAAAGTGCCTCAAAGCTCATCAATCAGCAACGATCGGCTGCGATTTTAAATAATTAAACAACGTGAGGCAGAGATGCTTCCTGTGTGTTTGCCTCCAGGACCGAAACCAAGCGGTCGCCCCACTGACCTCGTCGACGTTCTCAAAGGCGTTGATGACGTCGTAGGGCAGGCAGGACAGCAGGTCGATGACGAACCACGTCTTCAGGTAGTTCATCCGGATCAGCTTGGGGTCCGAGATGACCTCGCCGGCCGGCCCCACGAAGGTGGTGTGGAAGTTGAGCACGATGTCCACCAGGAAGATGACGTCCACGATGCTGTCGACCACCAGCCACGTCACGTTGTTCTGCTTGGTCTTGAAGGACACGTTGTAGGGCACCATGATGGCCGTGTAGAAGGTGAGGATGAGGATGACCCAGTCCCACGTGGTCTTGAAGAGGCAGTAGTGCAGGATGATGTGCGGGGGGGTTTTGGGGGTCTCCTGTTTGTACTGAGGTAAGATATCGGAGCCGAGCTGCAGCACCTGCCAGAGGACTCATAATGATTTAAGATGAAGACCACCGCACAAAGTGGGTGCAGAGCATGCGGCCGCTGTACCTCAGCCAGGCGCGAGTGCTTGTGGACGTTCTCCCCTTTGTGGACCGTGGGCTGCAGCTGCTGCAGGACCCCCCTGCTGCTCGTCAGCGCTCGGGTCAGTCGGGCGAACTTCCCCCAGCCTGGCGGCCACAAACACGCGTGGTGAGCGACACCTTCGGTTAATTCACTTCCTGGTGTATTTACGCCTCATTTGCAGAAATGTGCAGAGCTCGGGTTCAGACCAACAGAAAACCAGCAAATCACCCATTCAATCAGTGCATCATTTGTTAAAATAACACTTGAAAAAAAGTTATTTTTAGTCAATTGTCTCCTTCATGGAGTCCTGATGTCCATATTACCCACAAGGCATCTGGCTCACACATATTCAGCAGTTTGCATTTTATTCCAGCAGCTGTTTCCAGAGGCTACAAGCGGATGAACTGCAGAGGTCTGGCGCGATTAGCTCGCTTTCATTAGACGACGCACCAGCCTCCGACGCCTCCGTCCGCCCACTCCTGCCTCCTCCACAGCCGCTGTCTGCTGCAGTGTAACAACGCCGCATTACTTATTCATTTGGTGCTGAGGGCTCTACAAATGTCGTTGGAATGAAAAACTAATACTGCTGCAGCGCTCCTGAAGACGGCTGCTGTCACAAAACAAACCCGGGCTTCTCGCGGTCGCCTGCGGGACATGTCATGACCCAGGAGACAGCGGGGGGGGGGGGGGGGGGGGGGGGGGGGGGGAGAGAGAGACAGAGAGAGAGACACAGCGAGAGAGAGAGCAAGAGAGAGAGAGAGACACACAGTGAGAGAGAGGGGGGAGAGAGAGAGAGAGCGAGAGATACAGTAGAGAGACACAGCGAGAAAGAGACAGCGAGAGAGAGAGAGAGAGAGAGGTCATCAAACTTGACCAAGTGTAACACAAGTGTCAAGTGATTTCGCTGTGCAGATGCTCTGTTTATGCTGAGCCATCTGCAGCACATTGTTTGTGTTGGTAACCGTGGCGACGGGCATATTTGACTCTGTTTGACAGATGCACGGCGTGGGCCTGAACGGTGGCGCCGTTTCACCTCGCCCACGTCTGAAGGGTAAAAGGGAGCAGATGTGGAGTCAAACCTTTGGACGAATCGTCTTCGATGGGCTGTTTAAAGGCCGTGATGTCGCTGAACGTGCAGAGGAACAGAACCACTTTCTCCTGTTCGTTTCGTATAGGAGCGATCTTCACAAAAAACCAAACGGGAGTGCCTGAAAGCAGGAAAAGAGGCGAATCAAATTCAGAAGGCGTTGACATCTGGACAAGTGGAAGCTCCAGTCCCAACGCTGCTACTCACGGTTTTTCTTGTACATCAGTATCTCAAACGAGTTCATCTCATAATTCTCGAACGTTAGTCGCACCTTCTCCGTGGTGTCCTTGTCTGTGAGCTCCCCGTACATGAAGCTGCAGAGCAGAGGGCGGAAGCAGATTAAAAGTCCACCCCGAAATAAATAAGGAGCTCCGCGCGGCCTGGCGTCTAATTGGCCAAATAGAAAGTTGCTGTGGAAAACAAATTAAAGCTGAAGATGGGTCAAAGCTCCAGCAGCACGTTCACCCGCCCCACGCAGACATTCATCTCACTTTGCTTATTACTGCCAGCGTCGGCAGCAGCCTGTTCCAGACATGATCTAAATATAACTCTGAGTTTATTATGAAATACAAAAGAAAGCCTACATTTAATGAGACTCTACCCTGATGCTGCAGCGACTTCTCAGACCAGCGCCTGGTGTGATGTCGGCCTAATGTCCTCTCGCTCTCGGCCCTGAGGGCAAATGCGAATTTCTTCAAATTAAAGTTCCTGAGAACAATTGCTCGAATGACTGTCATGTCATGGCACTCGTGAACGTCTCTCTTACTGACTGTGTACAGATTTCAGCATGAAAAGATACTGATTTCAGAGGAACAAGACATAGTTCATCAGTCATCTTAGAAATAACACGTTTGAGTCACACACATCTACAGCAAAAGAGATTTCGTTATTAGCCTCCTGGGAGACAAGTATGAATTTTGCATTTCAGTCATCAAAGACAAACGTCCACACTTTAAATGTTTTATGCAGAATCTGCATGTGGATCTGGTTCCACCAGACGTTCTCACAAGTAAATGTGGAAAAGGGAACAGACCAAAACTCCAAAGGTTAAAGACAACTGTCCACACAATGAACCAAGAACCATTAATGTTTTTATCGGTCATGATTGCTGAAGCACAAAGGTGTCGTGTCTACGGAGGTTCAGGCAGTCACAGCACAGACGCTTTAAAAATAGACTTCGCTCCATCTCCCAACTGCAAATTAAACCTACAACAAATTGTCACACGCTGTTCAATATTTGTATTGGCAAGTGTTACGAAGCTTATGCTGAGGGACCCGAGGGTCTAAATCAGTAATAGCTCAGTGCTGGCTGTGACAAACACCATCTCCCACAACAAATAGAATCTCCCACGGTTTTCAAATCTGGCAGCACCAACTGTTTTCATGTGATCCTATTAATATAGTGGTTTCTGACCGTCTCCATGCGCACAAAACAAATCCTAAAATCACTTAGTCAAATACAGGAGGACCATCATTTTAGCAGGAGGACGGTTTGAGAGCGAGCACCAGGGAAAACGTCTACAGTTTCCCTCCTGCAGCCAGTGATGTGGAAGCAGTTTCAGCGGTTACAACCTGATTACATCACAGATTTGTGTCTCTTATCTGGCTTCTGCCGGAGCAAAACACAAAATGCACTGGGCCGATGCGAGCGGCAGGAAATCGTTCGTCATAACTTCGAGGGGTCTCCGCGTTTGCGCCGATGCAGACGGGCGAATTGGGGTTTTCACTTTCTGTGCTGCTTCTGTACCTGAGCTCAGCGACTCCCTCGCTTCCTGAGACGAGCGCTCTCAGGTTTCAGCTCTTTCCATAGATGATCAATTGCATCATCATAGCGGTTCTGTGTTTTCCATCATTACCTCCAACAGGAGGCACCGTGAGCTCCGGGGAGCCGGACACCGGCTTTTGCTCCAGGGCCTCCTTCAAAGTAAAGGCGCTATAGGCGACGGTAGGAGGTGTGAGGGCAAAGACTAATAACTCCCACATGGATACTACAAGGCCACAAACACAACAAATACAGTATGAGCACTGTTATTTTCAGATTTCCATCCCACTACACGCCACTGTGCTGCAGGCACAGTAGCAGTGGAACAAACCTTGGAGTGAAGGCGAAGCCCGTCTTAGTCAGGGTCGCCCGGATTAAAGCGCTGCAGCACGTTTCTGCATCTGAGCGTCTACAGCATCTGTCCTCGCGTCACGCAGCTTCTAGAGAAACCCCCCCGAAATGACGGTTGATCCCATCACAAGCCGTTACCTGCACGTGCTGCTCTTCTGCATCACCTCTGCCCGGTGGTAGCCCGACAGCTTGCAGAAGCCATCGTTGCTGTACACGATGGGCCAGTCCACGATCTGAGCGTTTCCTAGGACAAAGTTGGTGTCTGGAAGGAAACAGAGCGGGCGTCTTCAGGGGTCACAGCACAGAAAGGGCCTCAGCTGAAGCTCACATACTGCAGTGCCGCACAACACACCAAGACACTGCAACGGAAAGTTTTGCAGAAGTAGCGAGAGGAGACGGTCACAAAGCTGGTGTTTGTTAATTAATGCCTGACATCATCTGTGTAGAAAACCAAAGAGTTCACAGGAACGTGTTCTTCAGTTTTACTGCACGCACGCGTTTTCTTCCACGGTTCGCTGCACACGCCACAGTTACAACCCACCAAGAAACTTCCCGCTGCGGAAACCATCCAAATATCAGCTTATTTTTATTTCTAATTGCTCATTAGAGATGCATCTTAGGAGCATTTAGGCTTGCTGTTTAAACTGCTTAGTTTCAGAGGTGCAACTATTCCTCATTAATATCTGCCGTCCTAATTTTTAAATGCCATTAAAACGCGAGGGCACATTAATTCTCATATTAAAACATTAGTGTTGCCTCCAAGCAAAGGTATACATTTAAATTGGTTATTATGCTTTCATCCTATTTTTAAACCTGTCAGCTACTTTATAATTGTCACGTACTTTTATTCTGAGTCATTATTTAAACTTCAAACAGTCCTCGTCAGAATACATGAAAGTAAAGTAAAGGATAATGTGTGTTTTCATTTTAGCAGCTGGGTTTTGAGCTAAAACGATGAATAAAACATGGCAAACTGAGCCAAGTAGTTCTTTGGATGGAGAATGGAAAAATATGAAACATTCCAATGCAGAATGCTGACAGTCATTGCAATGTGAGGAAATAAATAGAGACCATCGACTGCACATACGCACAGTGTGTTCAGTTAAATCGTGAATTAAAAAAATAAAAGCAAATGTATCTATAGTAACCGATGAAAAGCTAAAATAGCATAGTGATTTCTGACAGACTAATAAGCTCCTGTACATCACTGTAACTGTGGCAGGAGAGAAAGGTTGAGGTTATGGTTTAACAGGGACAGAGAGAGTCGTGGCGGCCGGGAATAAAAACACAAATACACACAGGGGGAGAAGCAGTGATGCGACACCACAGGTGTGAAGGAGCAGGAGGACGGAGCGGAGACCGGAGCCCGACTGACACGCGAGCACCTTCGTAGCATCACGGCCGCGACGCTGGGCCTCAGCTTGGACCAAGCTTATTTCCTCTGTGGCGAAAACATCTAACAGCAGCCATCAGAAAGAGGCGACACTGAGGCCGTTGATGGGAGCGCTGTCAGCGTTAACGCTCCCAGTAGACAGTGCTTTGCTGCAGTCGCACCCAATTCTCCTCTCCTCTGAACCAGGGCCCTGACGCTGATCCACCTCTTTGGCTTCATGCGTGAAATCGCACGTCCGACCGCGTTGAGGTCGCTCTACCTCTGTCCTATCAAGCATTGTCAACTGCTGTTAGCCTGCAGGACGTGTTCGCCACCGTTCCTAATCTACTTCCTGTCCCCTCCTCCTGTGGACCTGGACTGGCTGGAGCTCTGCGCCGCAGTAATGAGCCGAGGACGAGCGCCTGCACATCAGTCGGACTCTGTCGACCACGCCAGATGTTCAACACACACACGGACGAAGACACAGGCATGAAAACACAAACAGATCTGGATGCAGGGGACGTTCCATGCCAGCGCGGTATTTTACAGTGAGCACATGAATATTAGTGTTGTGGGAGAAGACACGTTCCAACGCTCTGTAACTGTTAGAAGCAAGGATTGGTGAAGAATTTGTGCCTGTTTAAGTCTTAACTGCTGCGTTTGTGGAGCTTGTAAATTGACAGCATTGGGGACAGACACTGTAAAGCAGACGGAAGCAGCCACGCCACATGATCCTTCATAGTACCTGTCTGTCTATGGGACAGTGTCCAAACTGAAAGGTGTGCAAAGAAAAGAAAGTTAACAGAGAACAGTGAGAAACATCGGGTGAACGTCGGACACAGAGATGGGACGCGTGAACAGAGACACAGGTGGTTCCGCACTCGGCCGCCTCCGGGTCGACGCGTGGACGGACCCTGCGTGTCCTCGCAGAGGACGAGGGGACGCATTCGAGCCCAGAGCTGCCCACAGTTTGAACCGTCTGCAGGTTTTCTGCTCTGTCACGCACAGAAAAGACGCAGGACGGACGGCGGTTGCTTCAGCGAGTGACTGGAAGTTGGATAAAAGGGGATCTCATTGTTCAGCGACGCCCACAAGTCACTGATGCTCCTCAGTGGCATCCTGCAGATTATAGTCTTGGCTCCTTTGTTTCTAGCTCAGGGAGGATTTACTGCTCACTAATCCACAGACCACCCAAGGTCTTTAGAAAAACCCGCTTCCAAGGAGCCAATTCGCTTTCTTAAAATGTATTCTACACGAAATGGGATCCAGACACAAGTGTCCGTCTCCTTAGATTCTCACTCTGAAGAGGCGCGTTCACACTTTTCTGAACAGGTTGTTCCTTTCTGTCATATTACATTTTACTGGAGACGTGTGTAGCGGAGGCAGACTGACAGCGAGGCCCCACGACGTGTGGACATGTTTGTTCATCCTTCTGAGACCACTGACCAGAAATAAGCCCCAAAACCACCCTGAGCCAAAACCCATTAAAAAAGAGAACCCACTGTACATCAGGCAAACGAACTGGTGTGTGTCCAGTGTCTGCCCAGTTAAAGGGGCCGGGGACAAACATGCAGAGCAGTGCTGGTTCTGGTCACTGGGAGCCGTCCAGTGTTGCAGCTCATGGAGGATGAGAAGTTATTATTATATGAAGGAACATCGTTTTTCATTTTAAATAACGTGTTAATGGATATTAATGTCCACTTTGGGCTGAGTTAGAAAACTTTTAAACATTTATTTATTTCATCAAACCGACTATTCTCACTGCAGCATTCTGGAGGCTTGGTGCTGCTGCATTATTACCCCAGAATTAGAACGTATGCAGCAGAGTTCATTAAACCCAGCGTGATGCACAAAACACGTCCAGTTCAACACTAAGTCACGTTTACTTTAGGTTTGAATCAGGCACAAATGAATAATACGTTTTTTCAAACCAGATGAGAAAACACAAACTGATTACACTAACTTTACAAATCAACTCCACTTTCTTTATTTACATTTTACCATAACATATATCCAGGTCCCCACACTCATTTCTGCTCCGTATACTTTTTCAATTAAGACTTCCGGGGGTCTTATGTAATCAGTAGTAAATTTAATGACGTTTAATTTGGGAAACCTGCGGTTTTATCGCTCCAAATCGGGAAACGTCAGAAATTCCATTATTACGTGAATTAATTGGTTTTACATTCATCGTTCGTAAACCGTTTTTATCTCTGTCGCTGAACGGAAAACTACTTTTTAAATCACTAATTAACGTTCTTTAACGCAGTGTTCCGTTAATTAGATGCCTGTCCTGATTAGACGAGGTGTCCGGACAATTAACGCGCCGCGTTCTAACGCGGCCTACGTTTAGTTTTGATGCATGTGTCATGCGCTTCCTTACCGTTCGACCGTCTCACAATATTCTCCAAAAAAGTATTTTGAGGGGCCACAAGTCCCCTCCGACCCCCCGCCATCCTGCCTCTTCACTCAGCGCTGAGCAGGTGGATGCTCCTGAGTCTGCCGCCTGTCCTCATAGTCGTCCCTGCTGTGAGCCGCTGCGTGGATCTGCTCTGGACGGGCTCCGTCTGTCTGGACTGCTCATTAGCCGCCTCCTCAGCCCGGTGCGGACGCTGGCGCCTCTTTACGCACCCCACATCATCCTGAGGAGGAAAACAACGCCAGGACGCAGGAGGGGCCGTGTCTGCGCGCCGCCGCCAGGACCCGCAGCGCCACCTACTGGACGGAACCACGCGCCCACCGGCGCCACCGAAACGAGATCAGCTGCAAAGAAGTGGGCATCGACCCCCACAGTTTGGCTCCACGTCCTCCGACTCGCCTCTTAATAACTGCCCAGCGCCGTGTTTGACGTAAATCAACACGACCAGTTACTTTAATGACAAAATATGACACAAGAACAGATCCGAGGTAGAAGACATTCAGTATCAAAATTGGAAAGTTTAACTTTGCAGAACAGTGAGTCATCGGTGGCTGCACATGAATTTCAGTGTGAACGTGACGTGAGTGGTTCGTCTCCATATGTGATGGACCAGTGGCCTGTCAGGAAGAAGCCAGCCTCACGACATGAAATCTAAATCTACATTGCTTTGTTTCTGTCCTGTACTCACATCCGTCCAACTTGGGAGACGGATCCTTCTTCTCTTGCTCTACGTTTTTATTTTCAATAGTCAGTTTAGCTGGATATTTTGAGAGTGCTGTTCTAGAAGTCAGTAGCTACAGGACCGGACTGAGTGTCACCTGAGAGAAGCTGTAGTTACTTACTGTAGTTAATCCATATGGGTTTGGGTTATTTATAGTTTTCAGGCTCCCAAAGCAGCAGCGTAAGAGCTCTGTGTGGATTTTTGTTTTACCCTTAATCCCTGCAATAACCCTTTGAAAGGCACCACTTTCTGTCCCAGCTCATCGCTCCTGTTCAATTATTTTGGCCCCTGCAGCGTTAACAATAAGACTGGGTTCAAATAAGGCCTCTGGTGGCAACTCCTCCATCAACATTAAACTGACAGAACAAAAGTAGACTGACATACTTTTTGAGTCAGGGTTTCCTCACACCTGTGGTTTTGCTGAAGCCCAGAGGACCACTGGGTTTCTACCTTCTCTGTTGGTTCATCAGGTTCACCTGTTGTTGCAGGTGTACATCAGACTGGATGGCTGCTATGGAAACTAGCCGGGCTCTGTGTGCTCTGAGAAGCACTGAATATTGCTGTAATAAGCCTCGCCACTTAAAACATTTAAAGAATTGGAAATAGCCGAACCATACTGTTGAAGTTCAACTCAAGAGTAGTGAGTTCAGAGGAAAGCACCCCACGAATGTCTTATATCTACAGATATTCACATATAGAGAAGCATTGATGTATTACTAAACCTCATTTGGACATAGAAGCTGCTTGATAAACAGATGTACTGCAAGATGAACTCATAGCAGAAGTTATAGTTGTTGCCTACAGTTACATCAGCATCATAAATGATCAAATATTGATTTTTTTTTATTGCTTAAAGATGCTAAACGGAGGACACAAGTCGCTGTAACCTGCCCAGAATTAGAATCATAAAAGATACATAAAGTCAACAAATGTTATCAAACAGGTCAATGACACCGTATCGGTGTCATTGACAGTATCAGCGAGTGATGTTAGTGGGTCATTTTTCTGGACACAGCTGGCACAAATTAGAAGCTTTTCTAATGTTAGGATGATAGTTTACCAAACAAACACAGGATTACAAGGTTCTGCAACATGAATATTAGAATCAATACATGAACTAGGAGCATTTCTACTTTTTCTGTAGTTATAGGGATCAAATGCACTAATTTCATTCCACCTACAGTGAAAAGCCTTTAAAGTGGAAAAGATAAAACAGAAGTATGGGCTCTGCTTTATTACAGTGAAATTAACCCTTTGTAGTCTTACATAATCTTCTCCAGACAATTTATGTAACTCCTCGTGTTTTCCTCCAAGAATTCACCACTTCATATAATTATATAGAATTTCGAGTGGGAAGAAGTTCAATTTCAAACTTGAAAGTGTATTTTGTTAATGAGTTCTAAAATTAGCACTCAGACGTCATGTAATGATGTTATGAGACTTTTATCTGAAACAGTTGCTGAGATATTACAGTTCTGTTGAAACTGTGTGTGGTTTCAGGTGTGAATTCAGGTTTTGTGGATGAAAAAAAGAAATACACTGGTGGACATTGAACCATATATTGTTAACAAATGCAGCTTCACATATTACTTTGTCCACAAAGCAAACTTAAACTGCAACAAGAGTATTTGGATGTCATTTCCCTTCTCATGTTAACTCGACCAGGTCTTTGTGATATTCAGATGACTCAGATGACCCATCTGGTACTTATGTTCAGGAAACTTGGCAAATTTCGCTTCCTTGATCTTGAGCCAGTTCTGGGCTCTGCGCTCTGCAGCATGGCCGTACTCCTGCTCCGGGGTCATGTATGGCCTACTGATCCAGTATTCGTTCTCAGCCTCGCGCTCCAGGTGCTTCAACATATTGTGCCTCATCTGCCACGTAATCTGTCGTGGTCGACGATGCTTTCCTATCCACTGTTTCCCTGGGATGCCTTTCCGCAGGAGGGTGAGGGTGAGGAACATGGTTGCAAGTTATCTCTGCAAAAGAAAACAATAAAACATTCATGGATGTGTTACAGGTCTTGCTGCCTACAGGTGTTGTGTATAACAACAGTACTGAAGTGTTCAGAATAATAATCCTTCTTGACAGCAGACATTTTAAAGTGTCATACTGTGAAAAGCACAGGTTTTTCTGCTGTAACATTATTACACGGCTTGAATAATACTAGCATCCTGGAAACCAAAGCACTTATAAGAAGTCTAAAAGTTATGGAAAAGATGCAAAGAGGGTCCTGTGCACCCACTCACACACTGTTATCTGACTGACCGACCTTTGCTCAAAGCAGGTTTCTAATAAGTAACAACGTCCACAATGCTTCAACCTCAGAATCTAATCTTCCCACAGAGGAAGTGACGATTGATTTGATGCCAGATTATATTTTGACCACCTGTATGAGTCAACTCTCTGCACCTTGTGCTCAATGATGAGTCACTGGCTGCGAGTGTTTTACAGGAGCATATAATTGCAAGATCATTTACCTACTTAGCCTGCCATGGGCTCTGGAGGTCATTACACGTGTTTACCATGCAAAGCTGCGTCATTTTCAAATACGTGGCAAACGGCGGAAGACAGCTGCAGCCAATAAAACATGCTGATAACGTTTCAGAAATTACAATAGTAGTTTATATTCATTTACTGCAGACAACTAATCACAGCATGAGTTCTAATCCAACTCTATTAATAAAGCACCGCAAAAACAATACGGTTGACCAATGTGCTGCATATAAAAGAACAAAAACTCAATATAAAATATAAAAAGTACAGAAAATAGCTAAAACTTATGTTACCCCTCAAAGAGGCAAAATGTGTTGTGAGAGATGGATCATTCATATACTGTCCACATTATAGATCTATCATTACTTTACTTGACATTCGAAGTCTAGAAATAACCTCAACATTTATATTGACTAGCGCTGAGCGTGGCCAGGACCAATATACGCTGTCAATAGCGTTAGCCATGTTAGCCTTAGCCAAACAGACCAAGGGCAGACCAAGGGAGGACAATGTCTAAAAAAATAACAGTAAAGCTTTCATAACCCGCACTTACTTCGAATTGCAACTATGAAAAATGCAGATCTCCTTTCGGCAACGCTATGAAGAATCCACCGAAATTAGACAATTTACAAAGACGAAGATCCCTGAAAATGTGCTACAGGGGCATCAATTGTATTTCCGCGTTACGTACGGTGTGCGGGAAGGGTCAAACTGGGGCGAAGTGGTTCAAAAAGTGTTTCGAGTCAGGTCTTCAGCACGTTTCATTTTTGTATGCTCTTAAAATAATAACACTGATAATAAAACGACAACAAGTTTCATTAAAAGCCAAAATCTAAAATTACGAGTCGCAAACGTAACTTTAAACAACATCTCCTTTTTAACAAAATCTCTTTTTTTAAACAGCATCTCTTTCATAAACAGCATCTATTTTTTTAACAGCATCTCCTTTTTTTAACAGCATATCTTTTTTTAACAGCAGCTCTTTTTTAACACCATTTCTTTTTTTAAACAGCAGCGCTTTTTTCAAACAGCAGCGCTTTTTTAACAGCAGCTACCTGCGTTACCTCCGGTAAATGGTTTCCAGCAGCCTCTCCTTGTGTTACATCAACAGACGGATCCCGTTTCCTCCCTGCTCCTCCCACCGCCTGAGGCCGTTCGCTTTCTATTTGGCGAACTTCCTTGTTGTTTGCGTCCTGCTCTGTTCGGATCCAGACGAGATGTTGGACTTGGCGTTCGGTTCGGCCACGACCTGGACTCTGCTGGCTCTGCTCGCAGCGCTGTTATTACTGTGAGTAGTTTATGGAGCGCGTTTCCGGTTTGACCCAGTGAGATATTACATATTGTTTTTTAATATAATGCAGGTATGGAGTTTGGCCCTACAGGGTGTTAAAAAGGCTGGGGATTCCTGGACCGAGGCCTCTGCCTTTTGTTGGGAATATGCTGAACGTCAAAAAGGTGAAGAACTCAGCGGTTTTATTATGATAAGAAAATCTGACTTCCGTAAATGTCTCAGTATCCTGCCTCACACTTGTTGCATCACATCTAAAAACCCAGCCTTCTGGTAATTAGTCTGATGCAACTCTGTGTCAGTGTGACCTTTGAACCTATTGTTTATCTGAAATGCCTTTTCAGGGACTGCTGCTCTTTGATCGCCAGTGCCAGGCCAAGCACGGGGACGTCTGGGGGTGAGTTCTCCATCACTCCAAGCAAATCTCTGCGGCGCTTTCAGCACGTTTTAGGTGTGTTTATACTTCAATAAGGTGTTGTTGTGTGTTTGTGCAGGTATTATGAAGGACGATCACCAACGATAATAGTGGCAGACCCTGAGATCATTAAAACTGTGTTGGTGAAGGAGTGTTACTCTGTGTTTACCAACCGCAGGGTGAGAGGCTCGGCTTCATTCATTTTGTCACGTGGGTCCAGCAGATGTAAACACTAGTATATCTGCGTTCACAGCAAAATATTAAATTCTCCGGGCCGATGGAAGATGCCATTACGACTGTGAAGGACGAGAAGTGGAAGAGAATTCGCAGCACTCTGTCTCCGTGCTTCACCAGTGGACGTCTGAAGCAGGTGCACATCATCGATGCACCAGGGGCCGGATGCTAAACGGCTCCCTGGCACTTCCTGGCAATTTCTCAAATGTCAGTCTTTTCGGGTTCTTGTCCCTCCAGTGTTTATCTTCCATCATCTACCCCTGTAGTCAGAGTCTGTCCATGTGTTTCAGCCTCAGTTACAGCAGCTTGTGACCTTGTGACCCACTCTGTAGCCAAGTCTGTAGTTAGCTGACTGGGGCTGGTTTATGGCCTGTCTTGTTTATATACTATACATGATTACACCACTGACCATTTCACTTCTTTACTTTAAGGCTTTTCCTATTGTTGCTCGCTACGCAGAAAGACTTCTGGAAAAACTGGGCAAGGAGAATTTGAATGAGCCGATTGATGTCAAACAGTATGTTTTTTTTTTCTTGTTGTCATAATGTAAATGTTTGCAGGAGCCTAACGTACCTTTTGATTTGCTGCAGATTCGTGGCGCCGTACAGCTTAGACACAGTGACCAGCTCCTCCTTCAGTGTGGAGATGGACTCCATTAACAACCCAGAGGATCCTCTGAATGTTCATGTCAAGAAGCTTGTTAAGTTCAAAATCTTGCCTATAGTTTTGCTTGGTATGTTCAGCTACTTCACGCACCAGTTACTGGCAGATCATATGAACCCGCTGATGTTACTGAAACGCTTGCTTTCCTCTCAGGTCTTATTCCCTTTGGTCGATACCTGGCTAAACTCCTAAATGTTGAGATGATGCCCAGAACTAGTGTGGATTATTTCTACGACCTCATCAAGAAGATTAAAGACCAGCATTCGGGAGACGAATCTGTAAGCATTTGATGTGTATTTAGTGTTTAGTCTTTGTGTTGAAGAAACAGCTGAGGCTCAAGTTTGTTTTTTAACCAATATCACAGTTTTATAGATGGTCTTGTTGTCCGTTTGTTATATGAAAACATTCCCGATCCAGACTCGAGCAGACTTCCTTCAGGTGATGCTTCAGAATGAGATACCGGAAAGTGACATAAAGAGCGAACAAGAGCAGCCAAGCAAAGGTTCGTCATCACTGATATGTTGTGTACTTTCTGTTGTGATAAACATTTTGTTCTTGCTTTTCGCAGGTTTGACTGAACACGAGATCCTCTCCCAGGCTTTACTTTTCATTTTAGCTGGATTTGATACCACCAGTGGCACTCTCACTTACATCTTCTACAATTTGGCCCGAAACCCTGATGCACTGCAGACGCTGCACAAGGAGATTGACGACAACTTTCCCAAAGATGTACAGCCCCTCTTTTAACACCATTTAACAAAAAAAAACACAGTTTTATTGTTGTTATTATGGACCTCCAGGCTCCTGTCACGTACGAGAAGCTGGTTGACCTGGAGTACCTGGACCAGGTGATCAGTGAGTCGATGCGTTTGACACCCACTGTACATCGGCTTGAGAGGACGTGCAAAAAAACAGTGGAGATCCACGGCTTCACCATCCCTCAGGGAATGCTGGTTGGGATTCCGTTGTACTTATTACACAAGGATCCACGCTTTTGGAGCTCACCTGAGCTTTTCAGACCGGAGAGGTAATATAAGCAGTAATAATTAAAGAGTGGCATGATGGTTTGTGGAGGCCGTTCCTCAGCGATGACGCAGCCTGGTGTGACCGTGCAGGTTCAGTAAGGACAGCGGGGAGGAGGTGAACCCGTACGCCTACATGCCGTTCGGACTCGGCCCTCGGAACTGCATCGGGTTGCGTTACGCCCTCGTGGTCATGAAGATGGCGGTTGTTCGTCTCCTGCAGTTCTACACCGTGGAAACGTGCAGCGACACCTTGGTAGGTGCAGCCCTCCGTGCACTCATTCATATCCAGGCTGTTGAACTCTCCCTGACTTGATTCATGTCGTTCTCTAGGAGTCTCTGAAGTTTGACTGGAAGTTCCAGCCGAAGAAGCCTATAAAACTCAAGTTTGTCCCCAGACAGCAGTAAATATCATACCATAATTGATATAGCCATTATCTATAATTAGGTACCTTAATTAACAATTGTCACAAATATATTTTATACAGAAGGATTTGGTTTTATATAAACACGCACAAAATGCATCTGAGAAACTATTTATGAGACATATGACAGAATGAACAATAAACTAATAAATTGAACATCTGCATCTCATGTAAATGTTGCTTTTGTTTTTTTGTTTTTTTGAAGTTCTCACATCATGTTTGATATTAAAGCAGTTTTATTTAGCAGTTTTGAGACTAAAGTAATAGTGATAATTGACTTTCAGCTGGAACATGAGAGAGGAAAAAGCACAAGTGTGTGTAGTACAGTAACAAATGATTGTTACTGAAAATATAAAATGTGTTATGTTTGTCTTAAAGAAATTCTACTTGTTGACTGTAAAATGTAAAATAATAGAGAATATAAATGATGTATAATAAAAAGCATTAGACTATAGAAAAAGTGTATTCATACTAAATATTAATAAAATTAATAAGAAAACAAGACCATTAGAAGAAGCATAAAACATACAGGTGATTGAAGCAACTTATGACTAATGCCGTCGTAAACGCATAAATGGGCCAGGTCCATTTAAGGCTTTAACGCAGCGGCAGCAGCAGCTCTACGCACGCGCGCGCGGGGATCATTTCCTGCGGCCTCTGGACTCCAGCCCGTCGTTCCTCGCTCCTCCCACAGACGCTCCATTTAAAGGTTTCACTTCGCAGCGAACCTCCCAGTTCCTCCCGTTGTTTGCGTCCTGCTCTGTTCGGATCCGGACGAGATGTTGGACTTCGCGCTCGGTTCGGCCGCCACCTGGACCCTGCTGGCTCTGCTCGCAGCGCTGTTATTACTGTGAGTAGTCGCTCGGGTTACGTTGCGCTCGTGTTGACGGGTGACGTCATCAATGTTTGCGTCACGCAGGTACGGCGTGTGGCCGCACAGGCTGCTCAGGAAGCTGGGCATTCCCGGACCGAGGCCGCTGCCTTTTGTCGGGACCATGTTGTACTTCAGGAAGGTGCGTGTCGGACTCCATCACAGCTTCACGTGTCAGTGCTTAAGACTGATCAGAAGTGTGTTTTCAGGGACTCTTGCTTTTCGACCGTCAGTGCCAGGCCAAGTACGGGGACGTCTGGGGGTGAGTTCCTCCCCCATCACTCAAAGCAGACCTCTGCAGCTGATGTTGGTTGATTTGCTTCTACATCAGCAGAGGTCCCAGTACAATCACAAAAGCCTGAGGCGTGAGTGTAAGCAAATAATAACAGCATCCAGTGATCAGCATCTCGGAACAGTTTGGGCTCAGGTTAAAGGATAAACTGAGTTCATACTTTATAATAAGATGAAATGTTATTTTTGTGCAGGTTGTATGATGCAAGAACTCCAATTGTGATGGTGGCAGACCCGGAGATCATTAAAACTGTGATGGTGAAGGAGTGCTACTCGGTGTTCACCAACCGCAGGGTGAGAGGCTCGGCTCCATTCAACGCAGCAGGTTCAGTAACAGCATCAGCGAAGTGATGGGAACTGTGATGTAACCACTTTGTGTCATTGCGCCACACAGACCGGTTTATGTGCTGACAGTTGGTGATGTGTGAATATGTTATTATGGTGAAGTGGACTTTTAGTGTAGTTTCCTACTGCAGCACATTTGGGTTATTTGTGTTAAACCCCTAAAACCGCAGATGTGGACTGTTCCCGCGTTTACAGGACATTCTTGGAACATCTGGGCCCATGGATGATGCAATTACAGTAGTTAAAGATGAGAAGTGGAAAAGAATCCGCAGCACTTTGTCTCCGTGCTTCACCAGCGGAAGACTGAAACAGGTACCGTGTCCATATGCTGACTCTGATGTGTGCAAATAAATAAAGTAAATGTCATCGTGCTGAAGTACAAATTCTGTACAAGTGTAAGTTCTGAAAGTTGAATCTTTAAATGTTTTCATATTTTATAGAGTGGCAGTACTTTAACTGTGTTTCTGTTTTGAAGGTTTTTCCCGTGGTTGTTCGCTACACAGATCGGCTTCTTAAGAAACTGGAGAAAACAGATTTGGAGTCAGTCGATGTCAAACAGTATGTTGTCACGCGTCAGCCTTTCCTCACACTGTTGTGTAACGTGTACAGAGCAGAAGTAAATGAATGGGAGACTTTAAAGATTTGAAATCCTCCGTTTCCTCCCTCCGTCTGCAGATTCGTGGCGCCGTACAGCTTAGACACAGTGGCCAGCGCCTCCTTCAGTGTGGAGATGGACTCCATCAACAACCCAGAGGATCCTCTGAATGTTCATCTCAAGAAGATGCTCAACTTCAGGTTCTTGCCTTTACTGATCCTGAGTAAGTGCTGGCGTGTGTTACTGGCACAGCCCCTGAGGTCACGCAGCTCAGGCCGTGGATAACCACGCGTTGCCTCTGCTTCAGTGATGTTCCCCTTCGGTGCCCGTCTCGCCAAGCTCCTGAAGGTCGAGTTCATGCCCAGGCAAAGTCTGGACTTCTTCTACAACATCATCAAGAAATTCAAAGACGAGCACTGTGGCGAGGAATCTGTAAGCGTTGGATCCGGATCGAGTGACAAGATTGAAAAGAGGGAAAAGTGTGGCTTGAAACTGAGTCACATTGGACGTTGCATCTCTTCCAGGTTCGAGCAGATTTCCTCCAGGTTCTGGTTCAGAATGAGATTCCAGAGGCGGCGATAAAAAATGAGCAAGAGCAGCCGAGTAAAGGTGAGTTTTCATACAGCTGCTCCGCTTCGATTCTGAACCCGAGCGACGAAACCGTCGTCGACGTTTGTCTTTTGACTTTTCTTGCAGGTTTGACTGAACACGAGATTCTTTCCCAGGCCTTAGTTTTCATCTTTGGTGGGTTTGAGACCACCAGCGTCACCCTCACTTACATCCTGTACAACCTGGCAACCAACCCTGACGCACTGCAGACGCTGCAGACAGAGATTGACTCCAGCCTCCCACCAGATGTACAGCACCGTTTATGTGTCAGATCAGGTGAAAGAAGCCTTCCACCCTCCTGTATCGCTCATGCTCTTGTGTTCGTTGCCTCCAGACACCGGTTTCATATGAGAAGCTGGCTGGTCTGGAGTACCTGGACCAGGTTATTTGTGAGTCAATGCGTCTGGTTCCCACCGCGCCGCGTCTTGAGAGGGTGTGCAAGAAAACAGTGCAGATCCACGGGCTCACCATCCCCGAGGGAACCGTGGTCGGGATTCCTGCCTACCTGTTGCACAAGGATCCACGCTTTTGGAGCTCACCTGAGCTCTTCAGGCCCGAGAGGTGAACGGGCCCTGGGCAAAGCCTTACCAACACGTATCAGTCACACGCAGGTTTCAGCGAGGCCGTTCCTCAGCGGTGACGCAGCCTGGTGTCGCCCTGCAGGTTCAGTAGGGACAGCGGGGAGGAGGTGAACCCGTACGCCTACATGCCGTTCGGCCTCGGCCCGCGGAACTGCGTGGGGATGCGTTACGCTCTCCTGGTCATGAAGACGGTGATCGTCCGCCTCCTGCAGTTCTACACCGTGGAAACGTGCAGCGACACCTTGGTAGGTGCAGCACGTTCGCGTGCACTTGGACGCTCACGCTGCTCAGCTCGTCCCTGATTTCACGCCGGCGTCTTCCTTTAGGTTCCGCTGCAGTTTGACTGGAAGTTCCAGCCGGTTCAGCCAATAAAGCTCAAGTTTGTCCGCAGGCGACAGTGATCCAAGACCGACCGCCTCCACACACGTTCGATCTCAGATCTTGGCAAACTGATTTTTCTATAGATGTTTTTTTATTAATAATCATCAAAGTATAGTACACTTTAAATTTGCAGACTGTCAATCAAATGTGTATTGAATGTATGGAACACTAATAACTATTCTGATCAGTATCAGCAGTGCTGCAGCTTGACTAATGCTGTCATTCACAGGTATTTGTCTCCACCCAGTGGCTGAATCAGATTCACCTCAATCACAGACTTTAGATTCTATTTTATATCGATTGTGATACACTAAACGAAACGTAAAGAGATTGATTGTGTAACTCAAATAAATGTTTACTGGCTCTTTTTTTAATTGAAATTACTGACAACGTGCATCCAACATGCAACAGCGTGGATGGTTTAGGTTTTATTTGGTTGACATCTGGTGTTCACCTGTGCAGCTGTAGGCCAACGGGAAAAAGAAATTCATAAATCAACATTAGGGTCAGATGAGACTAATTATACAGTAGCATAACCATTCAAATGTATCATGTCATGATACAGAGAAGACGTCACAGGTTGTACGTCTTTAGGTCGACTCATCTAAAGTCTCTGGGCGCGAAGCACCTGAGGTCAGGGGTCGAGGTTTCCCAATCTACATTCATAGCTTACATGTGGTGCCCCTAATCATTACTCTACATTTACACAGAGTGAGGATCCCAGTAGAAAACAGGACATTTACTAAAATGTGATGTGAACAAAACACAGGTTTGGTTTGGTTCAAGTCTTTGGCCTTGGTAACGGTGATCTGTCATACTTCGTGTCCAGTAAAAGATTTTTCTCCAGCATTTAGAAACGAAGGTCTACAGACGGTGTCGTGTTAATGCAGAAGACTATGCAGTCAAGGGAAACCTCAATGATGAGAAATGACAGCACAGACATCGGCCAGCAGGAGGCGCCCACGAGAAACAGCCCTGTCCAACATGAAAGCCTCAAGTTAGTCCATGTCAGATAACATGCTGCTTACTTGAGGAGTCTTTTCTGCATTGCATTAAAAATACACAAATTAGCTGGAGAAAAAAAACAATTTTACTTGGGCTAAATCTGATTTCTTGAAGATGCTGTAGCATTTGTTGTCATTTAAGGATCAATGTGTGACAAATTCAGATGTGGCCCAGTTGGCAGCTTGTTGACGTTATTTTTATATAATACCATATATAAGTGTGCACACACGCACGCATTCATGCACAGACAGGAACTGAGAGAGTAACACAGGCTCACGTATAAACATCCCGACTGTAAACAAAAAGCCTTATCAAAGAGGAGAGTAGAAAACTGCACAACCACATGTGCACTGTTGAAAAGCTCTACGGAGTGACCACAGCATTAGAAAACGCAAACAGAAGGTGTGGGATAAAAAAGTTGACAGAGTTATATTACAAGGCCTTCTGGAGTCCTGAGCTTACCAAACAAACACAAAGGCCAGAGTCCATAAACCATAGAAAAACATGAAAGGATAAAAAAGTCCTGCTGTGGAGCAGCTCTTCGTCTTCTGTCAGCAGAGTTTGGACACATCCATGGCTTCTGTTTACACGGTAAGCAGCAGATATGTTGGTGCTAACTGTGGCGTTCACAAGGGGCTGTTTATTTAAGAAAAGCAGCGAGTGTAGAGTTTTAGACATCCAGACCTTCGTCTCAATGCACCAGTTATTCCACCATAAAATATAATCTCTGAAAATAAAACTTGCTTTGATGAGGCTTTAAATCATCCCTAACTGGGCAGATGTAGGGGTTGTGACTGGTCACAGGTCAGAGTTCCCATTTAAAAAGCCTCCCCTTCCTTTGCTTCTTCTTTAGATAAAATGAAATTCATTTGAAACACACTGGCAACTGGGAGCAAACCAGTATAACCAGTGTTTTGCACGGGTGGCCACTGGACACTTGGATTATTTAGAACTGCTCCAAGGCACCATGGTATCTGCTACTAAGAATGGAGACTCTATTTTACCCTCATCCCATTTTTAAAATATTTAGAAATCAACTATTTTAAAGAAATAACCGATTCAAGGCTGATACATTTTTTAAACAGTCAGATTAAAGGAGCTGCTACAGATACCTGACAAAAAGGAACAAAGAAAGGGACTTGGGAAGCAAAGACCAGGAACTGAACCCATCTGATGTGTGTCAGCAATTCTCACCCATTGAGACAAATTAGGCTGATTGTAGTCCTGGTTTGAGTCTGTACAGCTTGCTGTGATAGAAAAACAACAAGCTGAGGTCCTGATTCACACACAGCATTCTGAGGCAATGTGTTTACAGTCCAAAACCCCCTTCTGCTTTCAAAATGTTACCAGCCAGACATGTGAGGCATTTTATCTACAGCCGCCTGTTTTTACCAACCACAGTCAAATAACGGCCAGCACTTGGCTGCTTCACAGAACAACAACGATCAGCGTGTCGGTGCCGTTCAGCTTCCAGACTGCAGCTGTTTTTAAAGCCACCACTAAATAAAAGATTTTGAAGGCAGAGTCCATGCATGACCTTTTCCACCAGCAGCTTTAACTTGAATTCATTTTCTCAGGCAAACCCTGAGAAGAAACAGAAGAGTCAGTCAGTATTGGCCACAAAGCCAGACGTGGAGGTAAGGTCACGCCTCGTGGGCACCGACAGATTAAACCCCATCCTTGTATTTCAGCATTCTTCCACTACAGCAATGTGCAGATTAGCACCGTCCGTCAAATAACGGTGGCTGGTAAATTTGAAAAAGTGTGGCCAACAATCAAGTCTATGTAAAGGTTGGCTGGTAAAATAATGAAAGAGAGGAAATGGTCGGAATTTCGATTGGATGACGTAATCCATCATCCGCGATCTCAGAGCTGTTCCTTCCTCCCGTGGGAGCAAAACCCCTTCCACTGCTGTGGATCGTGGCTGGGACGAGCCGGCCCAGCGCAGGCACGGGTTCGGTGCCTTACGTGAGGACAATCTCACAGGACACAACAGTTTCCCAGAAGACCCGTGTGCGTCTATTGGCGAGGCTGGTGGCGAGAGTGACGAGGCACAGAGGGGCTGGTGGAGGACGAGGGCGAGCAGGGCGACAAGGAGGCCAGGGAGGCTGTGGCAGCGGCGTCCTCCGCCTCCTCCAGCTCCCCGCCTGCGTGCAGCTCCTGGCTGACGCTGGACTGTAAGGCAGCGGGCGTCAGCCACTCTTTGGGCAGGCAGCTCTGGAGGAACGGCACGCAGGAGCTGAAGTAGGCCAGACGGTTGACCCAGCGGGGGATCTCCCTGCCGCACAGGATCTGAGGAGGTTCACGGGAGGTTTGAGAGAGTCAGAATGCTGGTTTTAAATGAAGCTCTCGCCGCTTCTGCCAAAATGCTTTGGCATCAAGTGTGTGAGGTGTTAGAGTCTGAACATGCACAGAAGGACAAAATATTACTACTTATAATAATACTACTCACAATACAACTTATCTAGAAAACGCTTCCTGACATTCTGTTATGAGATGACTCAACTGGAAACCTCTTCCAAGGATTGTGAAACTGACCCTTAATGTCAACATCAGAAGACATTCTGGCTACTATGAAGCAAAACCTGCTTCAACTGAGTGTTTGTACACGAATAAAACTGGACACAATGTGTCAGTGTCCTCCATATTAAATGTTCTCTCTGGATAATTAAGATTCATGTTCTTCATATTCAGCATGTACATTAAAAGTCGTGTGTGTGTGTGTGTGTGTGTGTGTGTGTGTGTGTGTGTGTGTGTGTGTGTGTGTGTGTGTGTGTGCCAGCTGGCTCTGCATGTCTAGGCTTGTATCAGTGTCCTAATCCCCATCTCAGTGCTCTAAGACTCCCTGCTCATTAGTCACCCCAGGATAAGCTGACTGAAACTACGCACAAACACACACACACAATCAGACCAAGCGCTCACACAACAGCACAGCGTGAATCAGCTGAGAGCCTTTATTTAAGCCCACCTCGGACAGGGCTGAGGAGAAGTGATTGCAGTTCTTGTGCATGAGGTGGTAGGCGTTGCCTTTGTACTCCTTCCCCATCTCCTCAACGATCCGCTCCACATCCTCCTCTGTGAAGTCGGTGCTGCCCAGGACTATGGCTTCTCTACAGGGACATCACATATCATTAGGAGTGGAGCATCAAAAACAGCCTCATTTACACATTAAACGGGCGTCATGTGAGATGACTCATCACTAGAAGCTGAGACTGTAGAGTATGGTTAATACTTTAAAAATGATTTAGTCATTAAGCAGAGTTGACAAAATGACGTCAGTAGATGAAATGTCCAGTTCTCATTGCAAAGACAAAGGAGATCCCCAATGATCCATGTTTATGGCCCAGTGGAGTAGTGAGTGAATGCAGCAAGTGTGTTGTGTGCTGCACTGAGTGTGTCTAAAGCCACAGGGCAAATCAAGTAGAGCAGAAGTAACGCACAGCAGCTCCGGGTAGAAGGACACAGAGAATGGGGGCTGACTCTGAGAATATGAACACACAGTCAACTGACTGTGTTGCTTTATCTCCCCACCACAACACAACCAACGTCAGCAAAAAAAACAAAAAAAAACACCAAATGGCTCAACACTGCACTCGAGAGTCTATTTGAATAATCTCTGCAGCTCTACACCTAAAGAAGGACTGGAGAGGATTATTATAGCACACAATAAAAAGTATTATATAAATTATATAATAAAAATATGTGACTTAATAATAACTAATATATGCAAAACAAAAAATATTCCAAAATTCTGCAAAAACGACCAAACACCCCAAACTTACTTGAACTTGAAGGTCTCGCCGAGTTCAGTTGCATCACCTGGTGTAATTTCAAAGATCCCTGAGAATGGGTACGGGTGTCCGCCATAGGCAAACTCTAAACACAGATATGAACGCACAGAAGGTTAAAAGCAGCCTCGTGGTCGACCTGATATATGAGGTGTAGGATTTAAAGAGGTCCTAACCTCTTCCGTAGATCTCAATCCCTGAGTGAAACACTCCGATGCCCAGAGAGCTGGTGAACTCATTGATCCAGTACTAAAGAAAGAAATGGACACAAGCAGATAAATGTCAGTACAGTAAATAATGCTCATAACTGTCTGTCCACACTGTGAACATGTAGAGTGATTTCTGCTTTGGGTGTTGCTCTTGGAGTACTACAGTACACAGACGTGAACAGTAAAAGACAGTCTAAGCCCTTTTCACACACTCAAACAATAAGAGCAGTAACGAGCTGCCATCACACGTGAATAGGACTGTAATTACACCACAGATGGCAGCTCAAGAGGCGGCGTCCATGTTTGGCTCACGTGGAGCATCCCATGTTGGCTGGCTGGGCCAAAACAACTAGAAACGCTGCGATGCAAACTTTGCTGCTGCATGAGTCACTTCCTGGTTTAGTGAAAGTAACCAAGTGCCGCAGCAGAAGACAATCATGTAACAGACAGCGCAGGAACTTGATTAGCCATATGTGCCTCTATCAAGCGTTCCCAACACTTCCCATTATCCTAATGGGATCGAGACTCACCAGCCTCAATCTTAATAAAAGACAAGGCCGTCTCCAAACACATAATCAATAACTGCAGCAGCACTGATCTGAGTAGTTTGTCTAACATCCAGTGGCTGCAAGATGATTGGGCAGGATGTTGCTAGGCAGAGACGGAAAGGATGGAGCAGGGGCCCTGGTAGAGGCAGCGTCTACACAAAAGAACTGAAAAATCTGCAATACATGGCTTTTTATTTTGACTTCTCTTTCTAAAATGTCTCACACAAATAGCTTTCACCCGTTCAGTCCTGTGTACATCCCTACAAGCTTATTGTAAAGAGATGTTGTGTCTAAAAGTCCTCATTGCTGCTGAGACCACCTCATCCAGTGCGTCTGCAGATGCGGGGGGTGTTTGAGCAGGATAATCTGCAGGAGGACGCAGGGTGCTGATCTGTGGGTTCACAGGAGTTAAAGAAAGCCAGTCCGCTACGCTAACATGCTACATCCTCCTCACTGGTAAAATAAGAGTCTTATCTTAGCCCTCGTTCGTTCATAGCTCGTTAAAAGCTGCCTCCTGAGAGCATCTCTCTGCTATAATCTGTCTGCGTGAAGCAGTATTACCGGGTCTAATAAACCGGTAGAGACGGCGTGTTCTTCGCTGCTTTAAAAACAGATGCTAGACTGAAACCAAACAGATAAAGATAAACTAATTCAGGGAAGGAGGCCGCAGCCACAAGACAAGAGCGGGTCCATTTTGGCTGCATCTGCGATGAATAATCTGCTCAGTTGTGCTAAATGTGTTATGGTTCAATTCAGCCCACTTCCTGCACCGTCACCATCTTACAGGACACGTTCTCTTAATTTAAAGAGGGTAAAATCTTCTTTGAGACTGAACGACCTGAAAGCTGCTCCCATCTTGAAAATAACACTGCTACGCTCCTGATTTATTTCGTGGGATTCACGGTTTCGTTTTTCTAAGCGATACAGAAGAAGTGGAAACATGACTGCAGCATGTCTGCATCCACAGTGAAACTGCAGCCAACACAGAACAACACAACCTGATCTGCGGAGTGTCTGACTACCTGACGCTCTTAAACCTAATATACCAACACAGCCATTCACTCACCCTCAGAGCCACGGTGCTGCCTGGCAGGCAGACAGCTGGTGTGCGGATAATGCTGCCTCATTAAAACAGTGTACTAAAGCACTCAGTGATGGCCAGAAAATCCACTTAGCACAGAAGGGAGCGGGGCGGCGGGAGAGGCCGGACAGAAATGTGAAAGGAGAGGAACGGGGTGGAGGATGAGGAAGCTGTGGGGTGGGGGGGGGGGGGGGGTCACCAGCAGTCATGTCAGCACAAATATTCCTGAAAGTCACATGACACTATCGATCCTCAAACGTTAAAAGATGTTCAATGGATGTTTTACTACGATGACCCGCAGCCAGTCAGCCCCTCAATCAGCACAGAACCTGCGGTGTCCGTCACCTCCCCGGCCATGACCTGGTCCGACAGTCAAATCAATAGTTTAAAGGAAGTGTTTAAAGTAGTTGAATAAATGAATGCATCGCAGGTAACAGTTAAAGATTTTCCACATTAGAACACGCAGAGAATAAAACCACCAGAAATGTGGAAGGATGTGACAGAATATGTACAACAGCAGATCCCACAGACTTCCTTCACTCTATGTATGTATGTATGAGTGCGTGTGAAAGTGTGTCACGGAACCCTGCAGCTGTTCAGATGAATGGAAGCGAGGCAGCGATAAGAGCTCTTTAGTCTTTACTGAGGAGAAACTAATGTGGACAGCAAGTGAAGTGAAAAGCAAGAGAATGCAGGAGAACGAGGGGCGAGGGGAGGAAAGGTCACTTGCAAAGGTGGTGAGGAAATGACCGAGGAAGGTGAGAGGAACGAGGAACAGAAGGAAGGAAGGAAGGAAGGAAGGAAGGAAGGAAGGAAGGAAGGAAGGAAGGAAGGAAGGAAGGTGAGGAGGGAAGGAAGGAAGGTGAGGAGGAAGGACAAGTTGGAACAAATGCAGTAATTATGGGGATAAATGAGGTGGAGACACAGCGAGGACATTAGATCAAACATACAGATTCAGTCTGTTCTATGGTCCCAAACAAAACAATGAGCATTTGAGGCGCGATGCGCCTACAGCAGGGGATCCATATCAATCAATGATTCATCAACAGATCAGTCAATTCCCAGCTCACCCTCCCACTGACTCACTCCTGCCCAGTGACAACGCTGTGACAACGCTGTGACTCGAGTGCAACCTCTGCTTCAGCCTGCAACAGAGAGACGTACATTTCCTGTCTAGTGGCAGCGATGACTGGGTGAGGTCAGCTCACTTTCAGTTTACCGAGAGTAAGTTTGAGCAGCACGCGCGCTTTCGAGTCCCATTAGTTCCTGACGTGGCCCCGAGAGAAAAGGAACAAAGGCTGGGCTTCATGCACGGGTGGATGCAAACAGCTGGATGTAAAATGGGGTCGTTTAGGGAATGGAGACCTCTCAGATCACTGGCTTCTGTCAGTGTTTGACTTTTGCCAGTTCTCCGTTTTTGCAACAGCAGCCTATTGTAATGTAGTAAATATTGTCTTCTGATGACAGAAACGATGTGGTTTTGAGTGAGATACCGCTCCTTTATATTTTATGTTTGTTTTTAATGGCACACATTTCAGAAGAATGTTGTATCATTCAGTTTGCGTTGAACGGAGTTCTACAACTTTCATCCTCATACTTCAGCTGATTACAGCTGTGGCCTTAGGTCGCTTTTTGGTGAATGGCCCTTGGTTGTTGGTGAAGCTAAGCAGAGACGACCTGCCCCGGTCCTCGGCCGCCGTCAAACAGCCTTTTCACGTCTCCACTTACCATATCATAGACGTTTAGGATGATCGGCTCGTTTGCCATCACTGGCATCGGGCTGTTCTCCCCCCGCGTCCCTTCCTTTCTGCGGGTCTCCCTCCTCCGCACCCCCTGCTCCGGTGCGAGATCCCAACTCTCGCCTCCCGAAAATACACCCCGCGCTCCCCTTTATTCCTGGCTCCCTCGCGCCAGATGGTCACCTTGACACGTCGGTTCTCCAACCCGGTGGGAAAACGCTGGCGTTCCGATGCTATTTTTGTCGTCCAACATCTGAGAGGCTTTGTCCAAGCCGGCGGCGGCGGCGGCGGAGCCGGGCAGCGGAGCCTCGGGCGTCGGAGCTGGTTCGCTACGCCCGCGCTGCTACCGAGGTCGAGGCGAAAAAGCTGACTTTACGAAGGGATTCTCGCCTTTCGGGGGGTGTGACGGCACGGGGAAGCCGCAAAATCATTTTCCTGAAAGAACGAAAGGACAAAATGACATGTTGTTGCTGTATAAAAAGGTAACTTCCTTAGAAAAATGACTTGCGAATCCCCTAGTAGTTAGCTAACGGTCGCGGAGGAGCTACAAGCCAGGATGCGACGGCTGGGAGAAATTTGGACAGTGAGAGTGGGTCGGTTCTCGATTAAACGTCCTTGGGGCGCTGAGCATCACGGGTAATGTAGTGCCTGGGCTAAACGTACCCAAAGCAGGTTTACTGAGGGATGCGGTTAAACGATACAGTTTGGACAAATCATTATGTTGATTTTGAACTATAGTTATCGAACCACATTAAATGACATGCTCTTTAAAGCCAAGTTACAGTTGTAACTAACTGGGTACAGCCCAGTTAGTTATTTTTGTAATATATATGTAATTTTGTAATATGTAATTTGTTAGTTATTCTTGAAATAATATGTAATTTGTTAAACAGTATCTAAGAAGAGGAAAGGAATAGGTAAGGTTTTATCTATTACTAGTTAGAGAAGTAATTAGTATAATTTGCATTCAAAAAAGTACCTACGACCGCAATCTTAAACTGTCAATTGGATGTCTATTTAAAATATAATAATAATAAAGACAAAAAGTATTAAACAAGTGTAGATGTAGAATTAAGACCAAAAGTACTCAATTGACAATTGACAATGTTTTTTATTATTCTCTTACATATTCATATCATGTCTATGAGGAATTATCCCTGTGGACATACGACATCATGGATGGACAGAAACATTATCACATCCTCAACAAGGTCATTTTCTGACCGTTTAAAATCATTTGAAGTGGATTATTTTACTGTGCTACTGCTCTCCATCTTTCTGGAGTCAGACACTCTCCTGGTTACTTTCTCCCAGCAGTTCCATTAGGGTTTCCTGGCTGGAAAACTCCTGCAGCAAAGAGTTCATCTCATCCAGCAGATCCTCTCCCAGGAGAAAATTCTTAACATCGTGCAGCGTCATGCCAATCCGGTGATCTGTTATTCGATCCTGGGCAAAGTTATAAGTTCGAATCTTCTCTGATCTGCCTTTGGTTCCAATCTGACCAGGAGAAAGAACAGTATGCAGAAGAAACTAATTAAAAATACTGAAGTCTTACGAGTTAATACTGTAATACTATAAGTGTTTGATTTTAATCTTAATATTTCATATCCACATTTCCTCATTTGTACTTTGCATGATACTTATATCATGTATATCGCTATGTGTCCCACCTGTATTTTACGTTGGTTGTAGCGTTTACTGGTTACCTCCTCCAGCCTCATGCTGTACAGTTTGGCTCTCAAAGCCTTCATGGCTTTCTCCCTGTTCTTCAGCTGAGACCGTTCCTGCTGGCACTCAGCAACCACACCTAAAGAACCAACACAAAGTTTCTGGAGTGGATTGTACTGTAAAATTAACTCAATAAACATCACTATTAAAAACTGACCAAAAATGCTCTATATTACAGTACAAAAACACAATATCGAATTATATTAGATTAACACAAATATTTTGCAAGATTTAAGACAGACCTAATAGGTTATTTTTTAAAATCATATTGTACCTGTAGGCAGATGCACTATTCTGACTGCACTGTCTGTGGTGTTGACGTGTTGGCCCCCAGCTCCACTCGCTCTCTTTGTGTCTATTCTCAGATCCTTAGGGTTTATTGTAAAAGAAATCTAACAAGAGCACAAAAACAAATGGACATGTAAATTAGAACATTTAAAACAAAACAGGTCCAATAAACCCCATGAAGTCATGAGGTCACCAACACTTGATGATCACCAGTGGGTGGGTTGTTATTCCACCTTCCTTTCATCTGTGTCGTTGAGTCAGACTAAGTGAGAACAGTTGCCAGGGAAGTGATAAAAGGTCTCAGTAATACATACTGAGTCAGAGATGGATTATGCTCCACCTCTATTAATTAGAAATGACACTGTTTGAACTACTTGCAATTCATAAAATGCAAATCAATTCCTACATATAAAATAGGTTTAAGAAGAAAGACAAACAACGACATACACGACAGCCGTCGATGCATTTCTCTGTGAAGTCATACCTCAGTGGGCTGGGGCAGTACAGCCACAGTCATGGTGCTAGTGTGCATTCGACCCTGTTTTTCTGTCTTCGGAATCCTCTGAACGCGATGAACTCCAGCCTCAACCCTCATTCTTTTGTAGCACTCATGCCCGCTTATGCTGGCCGAGGCATGACGAAGTCCTCCTGAATATACAGCGGATGAGTAATAAGTACGAACATTAGAATGTTACTCAGATGTTTACACTGACAACGTTGAAAAAGAACTGTCCATTATTGCTCCCTTAATTGTCCATATTTCACTAGTGTGTGTTCATTGACCTATGTCGCTGGTCATGTGCTCCAGGATGTCAAAGGACCAACCATGATGCTGAGCGAAGCCCTGGTACATATCAAGCACCTTCAGATAAGAAGAAACAATGAGAAAAACCTCTGATGTAGAATTGTGTTTTTTTTTTTGAAAGCTGGAGCTACAATGAGACACACATGAAATCATTTAGGTATTTGTGTAGCGTGTTACAGTACTTATGAAGAATAGTTTAAAAATGATAAAAGTGAGTATTAAGGACCTCAGCAGTAAAGAGCATTGCCTCCTGACCCCCAATACCAGCAGTGACCTCCAGGACAAGATCGTTAAGATCTGCCTCTTCCTCAGGAATCAACAGATCCAGGATCTGACAAACGTAGGAGTTTGTTTTAACAAAAACAACAAGAGTTATTATAATATACTGCAGCAACTTGTCACTGACAATGAAATGTAAGTTTTACCTTTTGTCTGAGATTTTGAATATCGAGCAAACAACCTTCTCTCTCCACCTCGGCCAGCTCTCGAAGGGCTGGGTCTTCATCTTGCAATAAAAAGAAAGAAACACACAGATATGAATTTAAAACATTTGATAACACTATTTCACTAATATCTAGAAACAGTAACACAGCAATGTCCAAAAGTGCCAGATTTCAGTCTCTCTTCCTTGTTTACAGCAGCAGAGCAGTCTCACCTTTCAAGAGTATCTCAGTCTCCTGACTCTCTCTCAGCTTGGTATCCAGCTCTTGCATAGTCTTTATAAGAGGTGTTAGCATGGACATTTTGGTCCTCTTGGTCCTCAGGTTTTCTTCAACGCACCGCTCGTCCACTGCACTGCTGTTGATGTCTCTCAAACATTCACTGTATTCTGTCTCAATCTTCTTCAGATATTCCTGCAAAGACCTCTTGGCAAAAAGCTCCTCCACTGACAGTAACTTGGCCACCATCAACGGAGTACCTGAGTGAAAAGTTCTTCTTTCTCTTGGATAATGGGTTCTAATCGGCAGGCTGATCACATTTGGTGATTTTTGAAAACATGGCTTCCACAGATTGAAGACAGACTTATGTCCTCTTGACAGAAAGTTTACACCTCTTCTGGAAGCCATTATATCATAATAGCCTGGACGACTCAGATTCCTGCAACATCTCTTTAAAACACGATTCTCTCTGATCTGGACCAAACGTAGGCGCTTTATGCATAACAATAAGAGGTCGGGCAAAGCTGCTATATGAGCATATTGTCTATATCATAAAAACACCATTTTATCCTCAGCTTGTGTTCAATACAAGTGATGCGTTAATCTACGAACTTAACAATCAGAGAAAACACCGCTGCTATTTTAAAATTGTTTGCAAATTGTCCAATACCGTTGTTGTTGTTTCCTTCCTGCTATTGAAGACAAAAAATGTATATGTTCCCCCAGGTTTGAGTTGTAACTGTTCATAAACACAGCTTACTTCTGAAGTTAGTGCTATTTTACCACCTTGGCGATGGGCGCAGACATATTGTAGACCATTAACGCATGCGCAGTGTAGGATATACTTTGCCTTTATTTTTTTGACTTTTGAAACGTCAGATGTTGCTTTGTCGCCACCTTGTGGAGACCCTGTTCACCTTCATCCACACTTCTAATTCTGAACCAGAGGCAGTGAACGTCTCTTTACTATTTCTGTTTATAACAATAATGATAATAATATAGGTATAATATGAATTAGATTTGTTCGTCTATTTCAGCCAAGGCCTTCTAGGGTGAATTACCTGCTTTGCCTGTTCTGTTGCATAGCCTAATTAAAATGCATGTGTGGAATTGCAAATTGAATTCAAAACAGGACCGGCAGTGTGATGAACTGCAATTAGGTTTCCCCCCTTCCTTATTCCTTATCCAAGGAGAGACGAGCGGGATTTAGCACATCCCCCTGTGTGTGTGTGTCTAAACCACAGAGGCACATCCCCCATCAACGTCCCTGTTTGGTTTCAGTAAAGGAGAACCTCCATACATTCTTAGCAGGGGTGTGAGAAGCAAGCAGCTCTTTAGCACTTTTTGTGTAGAGATCTGTGGGATTCCTGGCATAATTTAGAGAGACAATTAAATTGACTTTAAATCTTTGAAATAATGGCCCTAGTCACTGGTACACCAGTAAGGCAGATTAGCCTTTTATGTTTTTTAACAATGTAAAATAATAATGCCAGATATTAGGGATTTAATGAAAAACGCTGTTACACAACACATGATGCCACTTGGATTGCTATACCTTATACCACGGTCCTCGAGGGGCCAGTGTCCCTGCTGGTTTTCCAGTTCTCTCTGTTGATCACCTTGAACATGTGTGTCACTTGGCAAATCAATTGGAAAAGACTGAAAGAGTGGCCCGAGTTTGACACCACTGCCTTATATATTCAAGTGCACCACAACAATTGTTTTTAAAGACGGAGGAAGCTTAGAAAATATATCAACTTTAGTGCTCTTAAATATATATTATATTTGTTAATGTTAATGAAAATAAAAACAGTAATAAGTGTGAAAATTGTATTTTATACATTTAACAGAGACATTTTGATCTGGGATTACATTCTTCCAGCTGCACAACCTCCATTTTGCAGTAGTAGCAGTATTAGTAGTAGTAGCAGTAGTTGTAGTAGTATATAAGTATTGAGTTTTCTTTACAGAAAAATACCATCACAGTGTTGTGTATCTTGTGACATAACTTTACATTTTTGGCTGAGACCGTGGGAGGGGAAAACCAGCAGCAGGACAAAGACCGAACCGTGACGTCATTACGTCAACGTGCTGAAATCTCGCTTCCCATTGGGTGGTGGTTTAAAGAGACAAGAACCGCTTTGTCGCGATTGGGTTGCGCCTTTTGCGCACGGAATTCAAATAAAAAGGACAAGCCGCGGACTTTCAGTTACAGAGCATGAAGCGTTGGTGAAGCTGGAGCGTGAAGTTCGCCCAGTGGAATAAGGTGACGCAAGACTCGGCTCAGGATAGAAATATCAGCGGACACTTGGAAGGTACGGTAGGACGCTTATTTTAATACGATCCCAGAGTTTGGACGTTGACGCCAACGTTAGCTAGTTTCGGCGCTAGCTCGGCCAGCGTCGTGCTAAAGCCGTGGATGCGCAGCGTTTTTGTACTTTATCCCACTGACTGCGTGAGTCACCTGGCTGCAAGCAGGGAATTATATTTTCTTGTTGGTTGCAAATGTGCCGCTGTACGCGCGGAAATGCGGCTCCGTCCTGCAAAATGGCTTATCTGCCCACACGTCACCGCCGCCTTTCCGCCAAATTTGCCCCGCGCCAAAACTAGCTATTTCTTTCGCAAAACCTTTGCCCGGCGCCTTTACGCGTACAATCAGACCATAAAGTAAGAATCGATTGGTAGTATACTTGTATGTTATTTATGTATATACGCCAGGCAACGCAGTCTTTACCCTGGAAGTTCACGTAAAGTAGCAGTCTTGTTGTTTCGGTCACTGTTTGTAGATGTTTGTAGTAACTCCGTGATTTTTCTGTTTCCTCAGCTTTTTGCAGTGTTCGCTTTACTGCATAAAAAGCATCATGAAATGTCCTCACTACGAAACCAACAGGGGCCGCAGCACGGAGAAAGCCCCTGCTGCAGACGCCATGGTGTTCCGACCCAAGGCTTCCACCGCCCCCGTCAAACGTGTGCATCTCCCCGCGGACGTGACCGTGTTGTTTACCGACGACGACAGCATTAAAGCAGTCCACGACAAGGAAAATGATACAAGCAGGGATCACGACAGGACGCTGGAGAAAGGGCTGGAGGACAGCGGGTACCTGTCTCTACAAAACAGCCAGCTTGATGAGCATCATGGGGACGAGGAGGACGAGCACACGCAGGCGAAGCCCACGTCGGCCCTGCTGGTTTCTGTTACACAACCGGGGAAGACGACGAGTAATTCTCCCTCCAAATGCCGCGGAAGGAAGAACCCCAGTCACCCAGCGCCGCTGGTGACGGCTTCTACCCCCGTGGACCGTCCCAGGAGGAGAGCAGCTACGTGCTGTTTGTCATCCACTCCCGCGGACAAACACACGGACCCCAACCTGCCAATACTGAACTTTCAGCAGGATGTGTGTGAAGAACTTGTGAAGAGCTATAGGAAAAATAAGAGGTATGTCTGTACTACTATAGTTTCTCTTGTTTTCTTCACATTCTCCATGTCTCTGCTTAGTAAATAATTTCATTACTCCTGCTTCTTTGACAGATATGACTGGAGCGTTGTTGGAAAGGTAGCAGAAAGCCACCTTTTGGATCGTGTGATTGGAAGACAAATGGGGCTGGAGTTTGTCGATATGTTCACCTCGTTGCTGTCCAGGAACATGAGGAGCATACTGGCAGACATCCTGGCCCTGCTCGGAGACATGGATCTCATTAGGTAAACTTAAACCTGTTTAGAATACGAGAGAGTATATGCTAAGAGAGGGGGAGGGTGGCTTTGCACATGTAATTGTTTCAAGGGTGTTAAAAGTAGTCAGTCGTAGTTAACTGGTTTCATTTTACTGTATGCATTGTTTCTCACCTCACAGGTGTAAAAAAGTCAGCAGGACGTGGAGGAGGGTCATCTGTGACGATCCCACAGCTCTGAGAAGATGTCAAAGACAAGAAGAAGCCCTCAGGGTAAGATAACACATGCAAATTGTGAGACGAGCACAAAGAATTGTGCAACAGAGATCTCGCATACTAAAGTATCAAATGTGTTGTTTGAGTATCTTTATTTATTCTCTAATTTTCTAATTTTTTTTTTTTTTTTTAATCTTTTTCAGGAGTCAACAAGCTCTCGGAGAGCGAAGCTTTGTGGTCTGACACGGGAGGTGGCTGTGTCCAGGGTGGTGCTGTCCTGCATGCAGACTCTGGCCTCTTCAAATACTCAGTCGGCCTCTTCATCGTCTTCTACCTCTTCCACCCCCAGCTGTAAGCTCAACAGACGGAGCGCTTCCTCTCAGAAGGGCAACACTCCCACCTCCCAATGCACACGTTTTAAAGAGTTTATGCAGGTGAGTGTTTGTCATAGATAATACTTTCTAAAGTTTATTATTATTGCAACCTTGATAATAAAACACCTCACACTGGAACCTGTGACATGATCTTGCATATGATGGTCAGAAGTTGTTTACTTGCATGTTCTACTGTTTGCCCCTGAGCTCTAACAGATATGCATGTTTTTGTCGCCTCCAGGCTGCCAGCGGTCTGAAGCAGCATGAATCCCTGCGTCACTGTAAACGTTGTGGCTCTCCAGCGACACATTCGGCTGAGGCACAGAGGGCCACGTGCACGCGTTCCAGCTGTCTCTATGACTTTTGCACACGTTGCCAGGAGACGTTCCACGGCTCGACCCCCTGCCGAACCGTGCAGCCACGAACCCATTTTGTCAACTCCAGGACGACCCCCATTACACCAGGGAGCACTCGCAGCAAGAGGAATGTCAGGCGCCTGTGACCAAAGTTTTCATTGCTGGCTCTTTTTTAACTTGGGGATCTGCGTTTTCCTGCACAGACATTTTCTTAAATAGCTCAAACAGAGAGGAAGGTTTTATCATTATCACTCTTCATTCACACAGGTTTACTCCATGTAGAACTCTAGCTTTACCAAAATGATTGAGGCTCTTGTTTAAATAATATTGGGACAACCAAAAAATATAGAAAATTTTATGTTTTTTTTATGAAATAATTGTAAATACATTGTACTTTTAAATAGTTTTGTATTTTTAATAAATGTTCATTGTGTCTTCATGTAAATAGACTTGATAAAACATAACTTGCTTTTGTGTCATTTGTCTCAAGGCAAATTCGGTTTGGTAACAAATGATTACTGACACTGGTTAAGCGGTGATTATGCATAATTATTTATGGGACTGGGCAAAAATATATAAAATATAGCTAATTAGAAAATATAGATAATTAGAACATTATGCATACAAGGTTTTAGGAGCATCCTGGCACCTTTTTCATGACAAGATAATCACCCTCTGAAGAAATTCAGGCGTTAGGTGTCTGCTGTATTTCTGATGCTTGTCATTTCTTGTCTTTCTCACCAGGGGGCAGTGTTGCTTCCTCATTAACCTTAAACTACTAATGGTGCTTGGTCTTGTCCTGCTCTGACTCTTGTTTTTTTTTACTTTTTACTAAGGTTATTTCTAAATATAATGAAAGACATCAAATCATTTTCACTGTGATAAACCATTTATTTTAATATCGATGGAGCTGTGTAAATGTGTAAATTTAATTTTTAAGTGTAAATTTAGTTAGACATCGGTTGCACAGAAGTCGTGTAAAAAACTAAAGACTGAATTTCTCTGGTAACTAATAACCAGACTTATTGATCCAGATGCTTTGCTACACTTTATTTAAGCGTGACAAATCTAATGTGAGGTATGGTTTGTTATTTTATGTTTTTTTAAACCTTCATTGTTTTCCTTATTATGAATCCTCCTGGAGAAATACCCTTTCAAACAAAGCCTCATAGGCCTTTGGATAAAAATACTCTCCGTCTATTTTCCCTCAAAACAAATGTTTCCCTGATTCAGTCAACACTTGTTTAGGAGAGTTATGAAGCTAAAATAGCATCACTGACATTAGATGTTACCCCTGACATTTACAGGATGACCCAATTTGGCTCTCGCCTCTCCCTCTCATTACAGTTGTGTGCGTGTGTGTGTGTGTTTTGTCATGATGACGCATGTGCACATCCATCAGCTTTCATTCATGTGTCAGCTCGCACGTAGAACTTAGGTGATCAGTGGGACGTCCTGTGACGTGAAGAAACCTTCAAGCTCAAAGTGAAGTATGGAGCTCGAATCCATTTCTACAGTCCCTAATAAAGTGGCCCGTAGATGTGAACACATGATGTCCTCTCAGATTTGTGAGCCTGAGCGTTTCTTTCCTATGTTCTAAGTTGTAGGTTTATTTCCAGGACTGTATCCACTGTTACAACATGATTTCTCATTCCATAATTTAATTTTCTCCCACTAAGACTAAAATCGCATTAAACTGTAAAATTGCAGCCTCTTCTTTTTTAGAGTGAACGTAAATTTACCTCATTTTTTTTTGCTAAAACACAATGTGTCACAAGTTAAAATAACGTAATTTATTATTATTATGCTGTTGACCTTAAAATGTAAGTAAAAACTATTTCTCAGCGTATTTACGGGACATGGGATCTAATTAGCCCCTTTCTGTCTCCAGTCCTAGCACTATTTAACCTTTTTCCGTTTCCTGACAAACAGCCATAGTTGTAATGTCTCTGCAGCATCTGGACACGTTAATGAAAACATCCAGAGAAATGCAGCTGTTAGTCTGTTTGTCTGACTAACTATTTGATTTAAACAAATAATACATAGTATTTTCATAGATGCCGGCAGCTCTTATTAGATCTAATTATTGTTTGATATATATATTTTTAATCAGAGAATAAACCAAAAAGTTCAATGTTATCATTAAATGTGTGGTATTAGGTTCCTTTTTAGGTATTAGGTTCCTCCCAAAGACAACGGATGGATGGATTCATTATGAGTGAAATTACTCTGGCTCTATCTGCAGACAACGAGCACAGGAATAAGAGAGCAGAATGAACAGATGTGTTGCTTGAAGATGGAAGTGCTAACAAGCGGAGCGGCAGGGCATCTAAGATGGAAGGAAATGCCCCGATAATGGGAGTGGAGGGAAACGTCAGACCTGCTGATGTCACTGTGGTGGCAGCTGCTGATTAATCCGCGCTGTGGCCTTTCTCTCCCCCAGCGACTCGGGATTATTCATCAGCAGATTCATTGATCGGCTGCTGCCGCAATCAGAGCCGCTGCTAGTTGTAAAAGTCATTAGAGGCAGCCGCCACATCTGTATGTGTGTGTGTTGAAGAGCGGGTCTCTACCAGGCGGCGCCGCTGCACTATCATCATGCATACAGTATGTGAGGGAACACGCGGCTTCCAAACTCTGATCCGTCTCAACACGGGTCCTGTCAGTATTTGTTGCTTTTCATCCTTTTAAAGTTCACGACTTCCTCTGATGTTTTGCATTGACTGCACTTTCCAGCCTGAGGCCATAACGAAGGGGAACATCCGGACCACGCAAGCTGTGTTTATCGTTTGTGTCTTTCAGGTTAATTGTGTTGATGTGCAGTGACTTCCACATGACAACTGGTTGTTCGTCACCAAGGTTGAACTGTAAAAACCCTGAAATTAAGCTGTCACTTCATCTCCTCCAGGGAGACGACGAGGAGGTGATTTAATTCCTCCCAACGAAGCTGAGGATGGATGAAAAGTGGGACTCGTGCTGGTGACGCTGGTGGTTCATCTGATGCCAGGCCTCATGTTTGTGCCTTTATGGAAAAGTCAGTGGTTTTTCATTTTCTTCATTTACGTTTTCTATTCATTTTATGAAACATCAAATCTGAATAAGACCAGACACAAAACTGGTTAAGTCTATAAAGCACTTAATGGTTTGTCTCGTCTGCATGTTGACCTGCTCTCTGACTGGAGTCCACAGCCCTCAGGTCTCAGGTCTGATACCTATCGAGGATACGATGCAGCTGATCAGAAGGGGCGTTTATTGTCTTCAGTCCTGCTCTCTGGAAGACCACACACACACACACACACACACACACACACACACACACACACACACACACACACACACACACACACACACACACACACACACACACACACACACACACACACAGAGCTTTGTGTTAAAAGGCTGCAGCCCTCTCTCCGTCTATTTTTGCTCAGTTTGGTCCATTAAGATCAGCAGTGATGAGACCTAATGAGTGAAGCCTCTGCACAAAGCAGGCAGTAATCACAAATGTCCAGGTGAGTGGGCACACACACACACACACACACACACACACACACACACACACACACACACACACACACACACACACACTGACGAGAGTTTTCTATCATTAAAACAAATCCATTCTACTCTGGGACCAATTAAACCCGCAAACATGAAAAGACACATTGTTTTGCTAAGAAACGTGAGCATAAAACATAAACACGTGTTATCAAAGTGCAGGTCAGTGGATGCTTAAAAGCAAACACACGTCAGCAAAATCGGTGTATTTATGTTAACACACAGAGTGTAGATATTCCTGTTTAAGCCAGTTCACAAAAGCTGTTTGACACATAACATATATATAAAATTGGTTACTGAGATTAAATCTGTTGCTCAGTTTGTTCACCTTGGTTTATTTGTGTTGTGTCTCATTAATGAACAATTTAAGGAAACTAGGTTTGTCTTCCCCTCCTGTTCTGCAGCTATTGCTCACTCAGCAGACGCCCTGAAGTCTTCCATCCACACAATCTGACACTTGGGCTTCTAATTACATGATCGTCTGACCTGGGTCCAGCCCTGCAGAACATTGCCTATGACATTTATGAGTCAAATATCCGCTGACTTTTTGACACTTGTCAACAAGCTGAGTCACAACTCTGAGAGCGAGGAATTATGTTAATTTAACACAGGAATTAAGTCATGTTAAGGAAAGCTGAGACTCATCAAATCTGATTAATTGAATGGAAATGTCTGGAAATTCCTTTGTGACTTTGTTTCAGAAATGACCAAGGATTATGCAGGTAAACATGTACTGTACATGGGCTGAATCTCTAGTGTCACTGACAACGAAATACATTACTCAGATTATAACCGAAATGGAGCAAATCTATAAAAGCTGAGTAAAACACAGCTGAATGTCATTAATCTGCACTAATAAGAGCAGGAACTCGAGTCCATTTGCACCCGAACGTTGGTCCTCAGCTGTAAATGGTAAACATGGCTGCCACACTGGGAGCCATTACAGGGCAGAGATGTGGCAACTTCCAGCTGGATGACTGAGATGTCTGCTAATGGTGTGAAGCATGACACCATGACTGAGAGCATGGCTACAGTCAAACCTTCACACAACATCACACAGCTGACTTGCGGTCCATTAGCAATCTCCCATGTGACCTACTTCAACTGGACGTGTGAAGGCTCACTGGATGGAAATTAAAGGTGTTATATTACATTGATTTTGAGAGCTACACTGTGATTATATCGATACATGTCACATATTGTAATATCTGTTAAAGGAGGTACTACAGAAAAAGCTTTGCAGCAACCAGTGTTGCTGGCGTAAGCAAAGTTTTTTTGCCACTGACAAGAATACATACTGGGAAAAGCAATGGAAATATAACATATAATATGAATACATATTCTAATCATCATGAAATCTACTGGCAATAAAAAAGATGCATCACTCAGATTATTTTTCCATTTCTCCTGAATTGACCACTTCATCGTTTCATCTTCTGCAGAAGCAGTGAGCAGTGCGCTCATTGTTTTTCAATGGTTCTGCTGCTGTAGTTTCAGGAAGTCATAAATAAAGGGCTTTAGCTCCTAACGTAAAGATAAAGACCATAAGAAGTTATTTAAAAAAATAACACAAACCTTGCATAAAATAAGGCAACGTCCAACTGCTGTCGCTGTCCATGGTGCTGAACCTCCTGAACACAGTAACATGGTTTATCTTCTACTTGTTATTCAATAATTCACACTGTGACTGTTTTAATATAACTCAAAACATTAATTTCTGAGATTTTAAACTTCCTGTGCAGATGTTCTACACCTCCTTCAGGTTACTTGTAGAACACGTCAAACCTGCTTTTCCCAGCATTTGGAAGATGGTGAAGCGTTAATCAGCTTCAGGGTCAAGAGGTAATGAAGGAAGCATTTCAAGGTAAAACAATCACATCTAGTGGTACAGTGTTGTCCTGTCAGTGTCACTGAGCTTCATTTTAATCAGCTGACACCCATTGGGGAGATGAGAAGGTCGCTTGCCCGTTTGTATTTATGTAACTCGCCTCGTCACGTCCTTATTTTCCTTAAAAAGCGTGATGATGTTTATAAATATCACAGCTAGAATTGGATGCTTGTATGATTAGACCTGTGTTTGGGGGTCTGTTGATCTATTGAAGAGTTTGCATTGTCTCCCGTTTAAGCACACAGTTAGGCTGATTGTCTTTGTAGTACGGTACAGTATGTGTGATACACACTGTGACTGTCTCTTAACATCAGCCTTAATCTTTAGGATGTTTTGAGTAGGGAAGCTTTCAGAAGCACAAACACCAACCATCCTCGGTGTAACTTCAGCAAAAGGTGAAACAGATGTTGGAAAACTTCAAACATCAAACAATCAGCCAGACAAAACAACTCAGCTTTGAAAAATAAACAGACATCTTTTATTTGGTGAGTGGTGTACATCACTATATGCACTAAAGGCAGGTCTATGCACAGTTATAACGTCTTTGCTCTAAATACGGAATAATTTAAAGTGAATATATGCATCTGTGTCCGTTTGTTCCTCTTCCTTCGTCTCTTCTTTCTAAACCACATGGATTTATGAAACAACTAACATCATGGTTGCACAACTGAAAATGAATAGGACAAGTGTTAATCTGAAATGCTGTGTTTTATGTGAGAGAAGAGTACATGTATTTAAGATCAGATGTTTTGTGCTAATTCTATGCACATATTGTTCTGTTAAAATGGAAAGACGTCTCATTTAAGGCTAAAGAGATCGTAGATCTACTAATAAATGAAATGCTCTATTGATTTTCTAATGGTCCAATGTTCCACTAACCATTAATAATGTTCACTCACGCCTAGTGGCAGTTACTTCATAAAATACAGCAGCACTCGTGCCGCTGTGATCGGATGCAGGATCTAATTTAACAAAATGTTGGTCACAATTTCTTCATTTGAATGAAAATCAATGGAAAGGCCAAACTATGAAATTAGGTTTATTGACATTCAGTGAGTCAAATGGTCGATGGGAAAGAATTAAGTTATATTTAATACGAAGTGTTTCCATTGAAAATACATAGTAAATAGAACATTGATTTAGAAAGAAAAACGTGGTTGTAATGGTTATACTCTCTGCTGTCTTCAAATGCTGACTGACCAAACTGCTAACTAGGGACAGAAGTGATTAATATGTTGCATATATATATTATATATACAGTGTAAACATGTACTGTGTGGATGGATAAATAGATAACCACAGTGGAGAACACATCATCGTTGGTTTAGTTGATGTTCAAATGTCCTTTGGATTAATACTGGTTTGCTCTTGTAACAGGCGGATTCATGACGATGACTTGAGGTATTCACTCGAGCACTGGCCTCTCCTCAAAGTGGCTGTAAAATAAAAACACACGGGAATGTGGACAGAGAGGACGAGAGGTTATTGATCCACACAGTAAAATACTCCATCAGTCCAATAAAGGCACTCGTTCAGGATTACGATGGCTACAAATGCCAATTGTGCTTCATCTACTTTGTGTTAAAACAGGAAAATCATGTAGAAGTGTGGCGGTCGTGCTTATTCAGTGTCAGTTTAGCTGTTAGCATCTATTTATCCTCTTTGGTCTTAGGAAGCAATTACATAATCAATGCATGGATACAACCCTGCCATTAATTAAGGTTAAAGCAGTAAAGCAGTAAAGGTTACAGGTATCAGTGTACGTGTGTGAACCCACCAGCTGAAAGTTGTTTAGGAGGTGGTCTAGGTTGATGTCGTCGTAACTCTCCTGAAAGGTGTTGGCTTCATCCCTGGACTCTTCAGGGTCACTGGCTCCAGGATCTTCCAGGCTGTTTGAGTAAATGTGTGGAGGAAAGAGGAGAAGGAAGACAAAACCTGTGAATATTGTTATTCCATATACGTGTTTGTCTGTACAATGTTAAGGTACGATGTCAGGAATAATTATGGAAAATACAGAAGAGCGTGTGATGAATGATAAAATCCTACAGGTTTCAACAAACAGGACATTTATGTTTTCAACACGGTTGATGAAAAATAAAAATCTTCAATCGTTCAAACTGTAAATGATCTTTTATTCTACAAATGAACACGAGGTCCAAACTGAAGCCTCACAGTTTCCCTTTGAAGCCAGCTGCTGAGGTCTCTCTCCATTTAAACTGTCCACAGCAGCGCTCAAACAACACGTGGCAGCATCGGACCAGTTCCCACCTTCTCTTTCCTGTTAGGACCGAGTTCAGATACTTCTTGACAGCCATCTGTTTGCGGAAGCGGCTGTAGTTGTCTGTGAAGATGGCGTCTGAGTGGCGCTTCACTGGCTCCTCCATCAGCTCATCACTGCACACAGTTAAAGTGATAAACGGCTCAGATGGTCACTGAGCTGATGTCCGAGCGCGTCACTCAAATTGACTGTGGCAAATTGTCAGTCCTCGATCAAAATTAACAAATTTATCTAAGAATGAAATGTAATTTTGATATAGGAGTTTAATTAAAATTTGTCTCACACTTGTAATCAGCACACCCTTGGATGCAATAAGTTGTGAAGTGAAATGAAGAAACATTTTCTTTAATTTGTCAAGAATGTGTTAATTTACAAAAGATGTCTTCTTCAGGATCATTGAAAGAGTAACGTTTTGCAGTCTGCTCTACAGAAGTATGACTCCACCAACACAGACGTTGAACATCTCCACCCCCATCACAGCCAGCACTCATTCAGCCTCATCACCTCCGGACGGGACGCTCGCCTACCTGACCCGCTTCCCGATCAGAGACTCCAGGTACCTCCGCGCCGACAGCTGCCCCAGTAGTTTGCTGTAGCCGCTGGTGAACAGCCCGTCCGCATGTCTGGTCGGTCTGAACGGCACCACCGGACAGCAGCGTTAACGACACACGCCAGAACGAAGCATCCAATCAACCATTATTTCTCAAGTAAACGGTTATTTGTGAATCTGAGCTGGAGTCTGGAGACATCAGCTCTAATAAACCCTCACGTCTACACATGAGCGCTGTTGTTTTGCTGGAGGGAAACGCAGAGAGCTCTCACCTCATGGACGCGTAAGGCAGACTCAGAGTCCGGGAGTACAACACACTGCACAGGGCTATTAGGAGCAGCAGGTGGGGACCGTTCCGCTGTAACATCGCGTTACACCTGAGGATCGAAAGGATCCAAAAGTGAAAACCTTTTTCACATAAATTTATTTCTAAAGATAAAAAAAACAGACATCATTTTCAGATTCCTTAACGTTTTACTCTTTACTTTGTTCCAAGTTTGTCACGCGTATTCACATTTTATCAGTATAAACGCAAACGAGGAAGAAAACACTTGGAATCCGATGCGTATTTTCGCGGAGCGAGGACAGAAGAGGAGGTTAAACCTTTATTAGGTCTGAGAGAAGCCGCGGACCGCGGCTTCTCTCAGACTTACGTGAACACAACCCTGCGATTCCTATCAAACTACTGGTTTTATTATCATTTGCGAATCTTTAGACGCAACTAATTATTAAATCTGTAGTGGAGACATTTCCAAAACCTAAAGCGCGCAAAGATGAAAGAACACATGTTTAAAATGACCAAAAGCAAAGACCCTGGATCCGTTTGACACTGTAAAACAATTGTAATATGGAAATAAAAACTTACATGTGCTGTATATAAAGTAGTGAGATTTCTGATCTCCGCTGCGCTCTCCAAGGTCCTGATGTTCAGTTGCTGCTGTACGTCCACTCGGTTGTTCCGATGTCTCCTGATCCGCTCCTCGTTGTGACTTTCTGCTCGACTTGAGCTCTGCTCCGGTTTTATACACCTGGATATTTCTCATGTACAGGAGGGGACATGAGATTCGATCAGGGGCCTGGGACGTCAGTAGGTCGCTGCTTCCGTCATTGGGTTTGGTCACGGTCGGAACCAAATGGGCCTACGGTGAAATTAGTGGGGAGTTTTTTCTGTTTTGTTTGAATTAATCGCAGGAATAAGTAACGTATGCGCCACAGTTAATGCTGTTGACTCATCTGATTATTTTATACCCCTTCCCCTCTAATTACAGTGCGGGTCAAGAAAGAGAAGAGAAACCGGGGATGGAAAATAGAGAGAATCTGCATAAAACAAGTACAATCAGTCAAAAAACTAATGATTTTATCCACTAAGGTTGTATAGACTGTTTTTACTGTGATTTGTCTTGAATTAAACCTTAAAGTTATTCCTGGCTGTGCTGCTTTTTAACATTACTGTATATTTCTCATTGTCCAATTTCCAGTCTAAATCCAAATCTGCTGGTTAATACTTGATCTGTTAAATCTGTCAGGCTGTTGCAACTTTAAACTGGTGATCTGTTTTTATTTGACACGTTTCATACACAAATTCATGAAACACTTCAGCTTAAGCGTCTCTTTATATTATATAACTAACATCTGCTCTTCTTTCTATCTGCAGTTTTAAGAAGGAGAACAATGGTTGACATCAGCTGGTGACTCCAGTTTAAACAGTTTGAATGGCCACGAAAACACATTTTGGTGCAAATAAGTACATGACTAAAATATTGTGTTTTCTAAGCATAAATTTAAGCTCAGAGCATTTCTTTTTATTCCTTGTGCATTGTCTTGTCGTGACACAAACCCTTAATTCCGCAACAATGTTATCAAAATCCTCCTTCAGCCTTTTGTACGCATTTTGTGCACAGCAGTGAGAGCTGAGCACCAGAATCCGTCCATGTGCTGAATAAAAGCCCAACACCGCAGATTAACATTTTAAATCATCACTAATATTTTAAGAGGTGTTTGAAATATACTAATGCCGTTTCTATTTCAGGTTGTGCTGGACATTTAAAAAGAAGCCCATTCAGGACTGAAGTGTTTCTGAATCCACCCACGCGCTCCCTGATGGGTTTGATTTGCTCTGCTGGAACGGCACAGCGGATCAGTCGTGACGTCGGCCGGCACCTCATCCGTCCATCCGTCTGTCTAAATGAGTGCAAACCATTTAGCCGTATCACTGGAGAGCAGAGAGGTGATTGGCTCAGACGTGGCTTCCAGAGTGGCGGAGCGAAGAGGAACCGGTGGGCAAACGAAGGAGCAGCCGGCGAACGCCCCACCTGCTCACTCCCAAACACGTCGGGCCTTTTAATAAGAACAAGACGGAACCCATCAATGGACAACAGGTACTAACATACAGCATCACCGCTTGGGCTGTGGAAGTAAAAGGACCAGACAAGACAAATATGAATGTGAACATTTAGAATCTGCACTTAAAGTGGAGTTAATGCGCTGCAATTCTTTTAACATTTGAGTGTTTCCCTCCCTCCGTGTTTTTATATTTTACACACTCAACACCTCAATTACTCAAAGGAAGATAAATGATCACAAACAGGCCAAAAGCTTTTAATCTGTTAAGTGAGATAAAACACCCTGGCTTCAGTCTTTACTGGAACCATAATGTGATATATGTAAATGTAAACAGGACATGAGCAAACCTTTTCTGGAAGCTACTGTACAAGTCATGTGTGGTTGTGCACCTGATGATGAGCACAAACCGTATCTCCCACTGCATCATTTCCTTCATGATCCGCTCCTCTCTCTGTTCAACTTGAGCTCTGCTCTGTTTTTTTACACCTGGATATTTCTCATGTACAGGAGGGGACATGAGATTCGATCAGGGGCCTGGGACGTCAGTAGGTCGCTGCTTCCGTCATTGGGTTTGGTCACGGTCGGAACCAAATGGGCCTACGGTGATATTAGTGGGGAGCCTTTTCCGTTTAGTTTGAATTAATTGCAGGAATAAGTAACGTATGCGCCACAGTTAATGCTGTTGACTCATCTGATCATTTTATACCAGTTCACTTCTAATTACAATGCGGGTCAATAAAAACAAATACAATCACTCAAAAAACTGATGATCTTATCCACTAAGGTTGTATGGACTGTTTTTATTGTGATTTGTCTTAAATTAAACCTTGAAGTTATTCCTGGCTGTGCTGCTTTTAACGTTACTGTACATTTTTCATTGTCCAATTTTCAGTCTAAATCCAAATCTGCTGGTTAATACTTGATCTGTAAAATCTGTCAGGCTGTCCCTGTCTCCTTGTTTTTATATTTCACACACTCAACACCTCAATTACTCAAAAGAAGATAAACGATCACAAACAGGCTAAAAGCTTTTAATCTGCTAAGTGAAATAAAGCACCGTGGCTTCAGTCTTTACTGGAACCATAGAGATAATGTGATATATGTAAATGTAAACACGACATGAGCAAACCTTTTCTGGAAGCTACAAGTCATATGTGGCTGTGCACCTGATGATGAGCACAAACCGTATCTCCCACTGCATCATGCCCTTCAGGTCTTGGAGGCCCCGACTCCCCGTCCTCCTCCCGCCTCACAACCACGATGGCACCATCTGAACGTAATGCGATCAGTCCAGAGAGAAAGTGGATTAGGCAGAAGTCCATGGGAGAAGGAGCTGGTCTAATTGACAGCAGTGATTGGAGACAGATCCCTGCAGGAAGAGGAAGCTGATGGAGGAAACATCAGCATTATTACGTTGATGTTGATGGAATGTGCGGAAGAAAGCGTTCCTATAGATGAGTAACAGGTCACTCCACCTCTGTCCACGGGGTGACACGACGCCCCCGAGGACCTGAGCTTCTGCTGCAGTCACCACCAACCCCCTCTAAAAGGACAAAGAAGCTAACCTACCTGTTACTGCATGTTGATCTGTGTGCAATGCTTTCCTGAAGTTCAGCGTATGTACATGCTTCAACGTGTGCGCTCTAGAGTCGATACCATAACCGCCAGGACACATCCAGCGTCGCGACTCGCCCACCAGCCTCTGTTATGAGGGGAATCCCCGGCCTGCTGAGTGCCTTCTCTGCAGAACATTATCCAATTAGCAAAGCACGGAGTGATAACTCCGATGGCAGATTACGGCTGGAAGCCCGATGGGCCGCGCCGGGGCCTGCTTTCTGTCACAGTGTGAATGAAACAGGCGATGAAATGGACTCAGATACTAATATGGATGACGACAGAGAGCGTGTGGGGCCAAGAAAACAAATATAAAACATATAAATGAGTGAGAAAACTGCCCTAGTTTGGCCCTTTTTTTTTTTGTCGGTTTGAGAGTTCAATCAAATGGTGACAATCATGTGCATGCATGATAAAAGTAAATCTGAAATACAAGGAGCTAAAGATTGAAAGATAAATGCGGTGATTAATATTGCATGAGTACGTCAGGTTCATGGCACTAACTGTGTTTGTGCAGATGATGCCCGTGCTCAGACAAACACCAGGCCTCTACACTCATCTGAAATGTCGTCATAGGTGCTGGTGTCAAACAGATTTCTGTGTCCCGTGTGGCAGGAATCTTCTCCTCCCGGCTCAGTGTGGACACAGTTGGCTTTGGTGATGGATTGCCATCTGCAAATAGAGGAGATTAGCCTGATAAATTACAGCCAAACTCCCCAGATGGTTAAACCCGGTTTGGTGCAGCAGCAGGAAGGCTGCATCCAGAGCGGACGATGGAGGTCAGAGACCTCAGTGACGGATGGAATTTGGGAAACGATCGGCGTTCGGCTCATAATGCAAATGACATTTTCATGGCACGAGTGTGTGCAAAACGTAAAAAGAAAATGACTGTAAAGCTTGTCCCCAATGAGAAAGTTCAAGTTTATCGTGCTGTTACAGTGAACAAAGCTGTCAGTCATGTGGACGCACTGCTGAGTCTCACACATCAGTCACAGACAGGCTCAAAGGCCTGTGAACGCTTTACAACCTTAGAATCTGACAAAGCCAAGTCTGCTCCTGGAAGAAGAACTTGGACGTTTCAAGCAGGGAGCAATTACTCTGTAAAAACCACAAAGGCCGTGTGAAGTTTCGATCGACGCCACGGCGCCGTGATCAAAACCTCTGGCTGAAGTCTGTGAACAAGTCACACAAAGACCAGAGGAAAAGAAGGCAGGAAAGGTTGACGCAGGAATAAAGCTTCTAATAATAAATACCATTTTGCATTAGTTCAAGTTCAAGAACTGTGTTTACCTCCAGCATTTCTGAAAGTGTGACCTGAAAGTAACGGTGATGTAAACATCTCAGATCTGTCGCCAAAGGTCCATATTCTCTCTAGTCCATCAGCTGTAGCTACAGTGTGTTTGTTTCACACTACACACAAACAGAAACTGGCCTTTTCTACAAGCACTTTCTCTCTGACTCTCTCTCACTCACTCCACAGTCATCAGAGCACAGGTTCCCTGGAGGTTTCTTTAATGGAGGCCTTGTACAGATCAATTAGACCACCAGAGCTCTTCATCGCATCCTAAATTAACTAAATACATAAATACATTTGGCCCGTTCCGTCCCACGGCAGACATTACGTACAGCAATGCCAATCTCACGACCTTAATTGGTGCAACACGCGCTCGTGCGCAAACACACGCACGCTCACATTTCCATCGTTACCTTTGATTAAGCAGCAAAACACTGGTGATGATGTAATGAGGTCCGTCCACTCATCCGTCCGTCCGTCCGTCCGTCCGTCCGTCTGACTGTTTGGTGAAATCATCTTCAGTCGTACAGACACCTCTCCCACTGAGGACGTCAAACCAGTGCAGGTAATAACACAGTAGTGGTTTCATTCCATTAGGGTGGTGTCCTGTTTGTCGTGCACGCTGGGTCACAGCCTCACCTGAATACGACCGAGCCATCTTTAATGTCATTAGCCGCAGCTGTGCTTTTCCCCTGTGACATGTCAAAATATCACGAGACTCTGGGTTTGAGAGGAATCATGTCTGTTATTGAACAAGTTTCAAGATTGTGGTCTTTGTGTGGATTTGTTGTATTGTGTAACTGTCTTTGATATTCTGCTTCAATGAATTATGTCTTATTATTTAATACATGGTGCATTTAGATGAAACACTGAATATCTAAGATTTGCTCTGTTTGCATAACACATAACACAATTTAATATGTGAGTTAATGCTCACAGGTGTGTGTGATGCGTTTGCAAGACATAAACAGTCCAAATAATGAAGTGCAGATTTAACATAGCTGTTCACTTCGTGAAGTTCACCCATTTCTTTCAGAGCATGAACTCAACCAGCAGAGTGCGACTCCATCACTCTCCCTCCCGCAGACAGCTGCTGCTCGTATATGCTTTAGCTGCTCCGCAGTAATGAAATCTGAGCACCTGTTATGGCAGGATGACCTCAACTAAAGCAGCCAACCTGCTGCAACAAAATGAGTATAATGATGTGTCTGTCATGGCTGTTTGTGCGTTAGCAGTGAAGCAACAGCGCTGCAGATTTGTACATGTCTTTGTTTTCCTGAAAGGTGACATCAAAAAGGAAACATTTTCACATCTTTCGCAGAATTTCAGTGGAATTTTGTATATGCATGTTTTACATCTGGGCCCAATGACAGGAGCAGCAAAGCTACTGATGACACAGTCAATCCTGAAATTTAGTTGAAAACACTGAGACACAAAAGAGGGTAGAGGTAGGATGAGTCACAGAGAAAACTATGAACAGGGAAAATAATAACAGTCATTTGCTTCATGAAAAGAAGAGAAAATTCAACAGGTTAAAAATGCCCATTATTAAATCTATTAAATCTGTTGTATTCAATCTCTCACTCACTCACTCACTCACTCACTCACTCACTCACTCACTCACTCATGAACACTTTTTGCTGTATACAGTGCAGTGCACAGTCTGTGTGTGAAAAGACACGTTGTTTAGTGGGTGATTTAATGATGTTTTAGAGAAGCTTGTCACATAAAATACCCAAATAATAATTTGAAAATACTGATATCAAAAGTTATAAATGCATTAGTATTAGTATTATTAATTAGTATTACTAAAAAAGAAATTGTTGGAACGTGCATAAGAATGTTATGTGAATCTGAATCTTGGTGTGACTTTACACTGCAGCTTTTAATTATTCAGCACTTCCTCATATAAATATCAGTTTATTTATTCTAAATTGAGGCGTGCTGTAGCATAGCACGAATGGAAGTAGGAGGCAGACTCAGCAACTGTTTTGTAGTTAAGGAACCATGGGGATTTATTTTACGACTGTGTCACTGTCTATGAACTCAGCCACATTTGGTTTTTCTACCTGACATCAATAAAGAGGTCATTATGTTTTAAAATAAGTAAGTAATTGGGTTCTTCGTACATTGTCTCCCACCTGGTCTGAGTCCAATAACTTAACAACTGTATGTGTTTGTATGTGTATGTTTAGGGACAAAGTGGAGTGTTGTCACCTACTTTGTCACATGAGGTGACTGCAACTTTCTATGTAACATTTATTTAAACCCTCCACATGTAATCTCTGAAAGACAATAAGACTTTACTATTTATAATGTGAATTGTCTTTGTGTTCTTCAGTTAGGGAGTTATACCATGTGAGAGTTACGACTCATCTCATCAGTTTATTTTATATTTAACACAATTTCCAAAATTGTGAAGCTGACATTTTAAGCTCTTCATAGAATCAGCTGCCTGATCAAAGTGAATAACTAGGAAGACAGAACTCCTGCAAAGATGAGACAGCCGTTTGGATAAATGGACATGTTTAGGATGCAGATTTAAGTTAATATCTAATCAGGGACTGCTAAGAGTTTGTCAAAGGCCATTTACAGGATTTTCATGGTAAACCGTGTCCGCAGATTTGGAGGCAACGCTCATCATCTGGCGACGCAAACTCGAGGTGGCGGACAACCAATCAGCGCTGTCCTCGGTTCCATTTGACTTCTGATTGGCTGAAGTCGAACAGGAAAAGGATGTCGGGACAACAAACATGTCCGCGCTCATTTGAAAACCTCCTGTGGCCCAATCTTTAGATTGGCACTTGATGCGAGTTGTTTTTATGTTGGAGGTGGTGACGACGGTGTGGGCAAGCAGGACACATACGACGGAAAGACGAGGACTCCGCGACAAGAGCCAGACTATTCCTTACTATCAGGTTAGCGGCAAACTCCAAGCTAGCTGGTGCTAACGCTTGCTAGCGTGCTAATTGAGGCAGTGTCAAAGCAACGGTAAGGCATCGGTGTTTAGCATCAGCATGCTAGTGCTGAAGATTACCTTGTAACTAGCTTTCCAGTCACAGCCAAGCATCATCAGAGTTATTAATAAAGCAAATGGCATCATATTTGCTGTCAATTTATACGGTTTTGTTTACTTTTGATCTTGCAAGTTTTTAGCTACTTATAGCAGGAGGTAATAAAGTCAACAATAGCATGTAGTTAACACTAGAAATAATATGCTGTTGAGCAAGATTTTATAAAAAGGTAGTTATAACTACTAACTAGGTAGTTAGCTAAAAGCTGGTTTGGACCTGTTGTATAATCATTAAATCTGTATAAATGAAATGGAAAATTCATCGCCCCTAAGGTCAATAGTAATATGATAATTTATGTGGATTAAGTAATAAAATTCTAATAAAAATCTAGCCTGGCAATATTTATTATATATAGTTATATACAAGTGTTTTGTTATGCAACTAACGGTTTTCTATACTAAATTATTTTCTTTAACGCTACTGAAATGTCTAGAAAAAGGCATGACATTAACAAATTTGTTATAACATCTATAAGACTGTCTTATTAGCATGTGCATTAGCAGTAGAATTCTCTATAAAGTCTTTTTCTCATCTTTTTTTTTATTTAACATACCTTCCAGAAATAATGCTGATATTTGGAACTCATGTCGGAAGTCGTGTATGAAGAGACAGCCACGATGATTGCCGCTGGGGATTTGCAGTCATTTGTCCCATTTGGACGCGAGCACTGCAAGAACCATCCAAATGCCTTCAACCTGCAGCTTAGAGAGCTTCAGCCTGCCTCCGAGCTCTGGTCGTCAGATGGTGCCGCTGGCCTGGTGGGGTCCCTGCAGGAAGTCAGTCTGCAGGAGAGAGAGAGGGTGAGACTGCATGGAATTACATAGCGTGCATGTAATGGTAGTTACATTGGACTAATTATACTGGATGAGTACAATGGACTATACAACGTTTATAATAAAACATGTTTCTTGCATTGTACTTGTTTCCAAAATATTTAGTTCTGATGGTTGTTGTTGTGATTTGCAGGAATGTTGGCAACTTAGGAAAGGCTGTGTGGGAGTCAGAGAGGAGGATGTGGAGTTTGAAGAGGAGCTCTATGCAGCAGGAAATGTTGTTGTCTGGAGCCACGGCTGTCGGACTCAAGCCTCAAGCGTTTACAAGGCCTTCACAGTTGACAGCCCAGTTCAGCAGGTCACAGTGGAATTTTTCATAATTGATATGTATTGTATAGTTATTATTATAGTTATATGGTTTTATATTTTTTTTTCCTTTTTGGCCAAACAACTTTTGACACTGCTTTGTTCTGTTTGCAGGCCTTATGGTGTAATTTTGCTGTTCCTAACAATAAGAAAGATGGTACAGTATCAAAGTTATATTTTATATATTGTAAAAGTAAAATTTTTAATCTGTGCCAAAAACAATCTAAATATTTGTTGTTGCAGTGGAAGAAGAGGAGCAGACAGTGTGTATTATCCAGAGTAGCTGCGTCAACGTTCACACTGTGACTGGGAAGGATTTTATTGCACCGTTGCCCTTCCAGGTGAGAAAATTAAAAAAATATCTAATCATCTGATGGTTTAGACACACAATACGTAAAGGTTTTGTCAAAAGTATTTTATCACTCTCAATCTAAACAATCTAAATATTTTCACCTTCCAACCAAAGCTCTTCATCATCATGAGCGCTTGAATTGAAAAAGCTTCCTTTCTACATCATTCATGTTAATGTCTGTGCGCTTACAAGCATGAGTCAGACTGGTGACATTCACCTTTGCTGGTCTGTTGCTGATCTACCTTAACAGTAATAATGGAACATTTGGCAATGGTAATCAGCCTCTTCCATATCTAATGTTTCAGTCATCTAATCTAATGTTTTGACTCTTTGTCTTTGTTTTGTCTGCGTGCATGTATTTGTGTGTGCATGAGTCTCTTTAGTCTGTTGCACAGCAACAAGATGTAATTCCATTCAGTGATATGTTTTTATTGCTAAGATTCAGAAACAGTGTTTGTGTTGCCCAGAGAAAATTGAATTTTGCTCTTTTATTTTTGTGTCTTGCTTGTGGCCTGTAAGGGTAATGTTACATTTTTGATATTCAAAATCTAGTAGAAATGACATCCAGTCCTATTAACTGATTAATTATTATAGGCAAACAGATGACATGATGGCTTTTTGAGTAGTAAAGTATCTCATTCTATTAAAAAAGCAGTCTAGGATTTGAGAGTCTTAATCATAGAAACACCAGGTCACTGGAGATTTTTTGCCTGTGGTCTCTTACAGGTCTCAAATGTTTGGGCGACCAAGTTTGGACTGTTGTTGGAACGAAAAAACACAGCGACTGATACACAGCTCAACTCACCTGGGTACAGACAATCACTTCACACTCACACACTCGGCAGCAACACACCATCTAAATATGTCTAAGCATTGTCATCGGACTGACTACTGAGCACTTGTTTTCTACAGGGAACCTCTGCCCACAGTGTTCAGCATGCTGCATCCTCTAGATGAAATTGCACCAGTGGTGTGTAAGCCTGCAGGTAGGACACACTGCATGTCTAATCTCTCCTCTTCTGAATAAGAGATCTTCATCTTTTCAATGTGTTTGTTTTTCTAGGAATGTTTGAAGGCTCTCGTGCACAGTATATGTCTGATTGCACCATGAAGATAGTTTTTAGCTGCTCTCAGCCCTCTATAGTTGTCTCCTATGACACTCTGCAGGGAATACATTCAGTCTGGTTCCTGCGAAAGGTTACACATGAAGTGAGAGTGACACACACAGACAAACATACAGTAGACACCTAACCATCTGCTCACTAACGTTGTCCTTTTTTCATTCAACAGGAGCGTTCTACAGTCTTGCAGTGTCCAGCAGAAACAGCTGGCACACCGCTAAATTTTTTGACCTCTAATCTGCGTAACATCTCCCGCCTGGACTCTCCTGGAGGTAGTGGAGCAACAGGGCTAGGTCCTGGAGCAAGGTAATAAAAATGACCTGTACTCTCTATTCACTTTGTCCTTATTCTTATTAGAGTCTCTGTTTTTTATTAGTGTCTAAACGTGTCTTCTTCTTCTTCTTTTTTTTTTTTAAGTTGTCCTATTGCTACTGGTTCTCCTCTTCACCTCAACGCTTTGCACAGCCACCACAGCAAAGTCATGACATCTTCACCAGGAATACATTCACGTATTCATTCTCCAAGTATATCCAACATGGCTGCTCTTAGGTAACTGACTCGAAGTTGATAAGGCACTTATTTTTTAATTTGACTACTGGCATAAAATTCAGATGTCTCACACCGTCACCCTTCTGTCCCAGCCGTGCTCATTCTCCAGGCATGGCGGCACCATCCTTTTCAGGTGCAGCTCGTTTCAACACGTCGTTTCATAGCCCGTCCCCCAGGGGGCACCATGGCTTTTTACCCTCTCCTAACAGCACAATGAATGAGACGGTGTTGGTGCCAGAGATGGAGCCTATCATACCTGACCTGTGCATGGAGCAACTGTGGAGCGAAACGATCACAGCTGGCTGTCACAAGTAATTATGAGGATTGAACCTTAGTGAAAACAGGAACCAGGCTGTAATTCAGTTACCTCAATGACAGACGATTATTGAAAGTTATCTGTTAATAGTTTTATTTTAATGGTACCTCGGCTGTGTCTAAACGATGGTCATTATTCTGTTGAGTTAAAATAATATTAGATTGCTTAACTTATTCTGATCAAAATTGTGTTCTATTAGATAATATTCTAAAAAAAGTAAAATACAATGTAGGTTTTTAATAATACGTTTTGTTATTATGTAATCAAATATCTTTTGTATTTCTTTGCTATGCAGTGGCAATATTGTACTTTTTGTTCTTGAAGGGAGATGAACAGTAAAGCATCTAAAGTATTTCTCACCTCTGACCTCTGTGAGAACCGCTACCTCTGTTTCCTGGTCGAGTCTCATCAACAGCTCAGGTCAACATCAAGATGCAATGATTGAACGTTAATTATAAATGTTCTAATTATTTTATATCCCAGTTACTTTTTCCTCTGATTACTCTCTACCTAATCTTGTGATGATATCTCGTTTTCCCAGGTGTGTGAAATTTATTGAGAGCAACAATACATCTAAGCTCATCTTTACCTCTGTCACGACCATCCCTGCCAAAGATGCAGAACCGCTGCAGGTAAATTCTACAACACAGACTTTTTGTAGTTAGCAAAGGATGGCTTAAATTAATATAATTTAAAAGGTGAGTTTAAAAATGTCAATATACATTAGTCTTGAAGATTGTTTTGGGGACAGTCAGAGTGATGACATTATACAATCACATGACTCAGCTTCCAGGTACTGCCAACAGCCTGTGACCTACCTTGTTTCTAACGATAACCTTTTTTCCTCAGAATAAAGATGCCACGCTGGTTCTGGAGGCGTGTGGCAGTCTAGTTCTGTACACTGGAATCACAAGGGTAAGAATTAACTTGCACTACCAAGGCTTCACAAGTCGGGTTAGTTGACACAGCAGACACATTTCTATTGACAGCATCTGATGGACACAATATCATACTGAAGTGTTGCTAATGGTCTTTTGGTTTTTCTTTAGGTCAGTAAAGTGTTTGTCCCAGGCCTCCTGTCGCCCAGCTTCCGCCACATTCCCCATTTCAGCACACCGTTAGAGAATGTTAGCACACCAGCTAATGCTGGCAGTAGACACCTCCACAGACTGAATGAGGTACCACTCTATGGGTCAAGAAACACGTATGGGTTTTAGTTGCTGGCAATAAATACAATCGGTATCTCCTCCAGGCTGTGATGCCTTCACCAGTTTCAGCGCTAAGAAGTCCTAACATCAAACAGCACGAAGGTTCATTTTTGGAAGATTACTCCTTCCAACAAACCACACCCTTCATCCACGCCCTGCGGGACCCCGTCTGCAACCGGGTCACTCTGGTAGGTAGGTTTGTGGGTTGACTTGAACAACCTGGATACTGTATGTATCTGCACGCAGACACGCGGAGAACATGCAAACCCCACACAGAAAGGAATCGAACCCACACCCTTCTTGCTGTGCTACCCACTCCACCACCATGCCCCCTGAACATCGGATTTATGTTTGGAAAAATAAAGGCCCATTTACCTTCGGACTGACTGTTATGACAGTTTCCCTTAATGTGTTAGTCACATTTAGGGATGTTTGTGTTGGATTCAAGGCCATTAAATTTGTAAATGAAAGCCATGGGGAAATGAATATGTCTGCCTCTGTGTTTCCGCCTCCTGGGTCTTAACCCTGTCACACTTGGTATAAACAGCCTCTTCAGCCTTTGGGACACTAAGAAAATGTCACCGTTTCTTTCTGAGGCTGCTGAGTTTCTGTTCCATTGATTATTACTTAGACCCGACTGATGTGTCAATGTGGACCTAAATTGCTTTCTAATGCAGCAGGCTGTTCTTTCAAATGGTTGTCTACTGTCTGTGTGTCAGATCAGCAGTTTATTTTCTCATCAGGGTTCTGTCTAATCAGATGAGCAGTGCTGTGAATAATGAAGAGAGAAAGACCAACACTGTTTGAGAAAGATGATTAAAGAAGATATGTATTCAGTAGTTTTCTTGCTTGTGGCCATTGCTGTGGTGCTGAGGGTTTTGCAAATGTAGAAAATGTGTATCTAGTCTAGCTCTTCATACTTTTTCATTGTCATGCATTCTGCTTCCTGAAACAGTTGAATAGGCGTTTACTGTATAATGCCATTGGTAACAGCAGTACTTCTTTTCCTCTACCTTCTATTTTAGCAAACACGGGAGTCTTATTGCACCAATATGAAATTGAGCAGAAAGCGTATAAATTGATTTTGTGCACATTCTTTCTGTCTCTTCAGGAACTCGGCAGTGGTACAATGGTGAGGATTTGTATCCCACAAATTGCAACTTCAGAGCTGGGTAAGACACACGCAGTCACAGAAATAAATTTAATATCAGATATCACGCGCGCACACAGATGGCTGAGTCAGAGCAGTTTACTTCTGCAAATTTGGTTTGACAGCCGCCCTATGTTGTTACACAGTGACGTACAATCTTGATGCATTGAGAATGCCATTAAAAGACAGACATTCACAGAGCATTCTACTGATAATAAAGGAAAAAAAATAACACTTTAATATACTTTAATCTCACTCACATAATTAACTGTGGGGGGACAAACTGACTAAGGCTAAATTACTGTGTATGTATAAATTTATATTCTATTCTAGACAATCAAAGCAGTGCTCCCCTGCCTTTTTCTTTTATAACCCAGAATCTGTGGATTCTGTCTAGATCTCAACATATGCTCAAGTTTCTACAAGTTTCACCTTTTCTTTGTTTCTTTTCTTTGAGGTCAGTGTTGCTGAGGCATGTGCGTGACTCTTCCCTGTTTGTGTCTGCCTTTGTGTCTTTGCCTTGCATTATGTCCCCATTATTTAGTAATCGATCCTACAGACGAGGCTTTCACCCTCTGATGAAATGGCATTTATCCACCTCTTCTCTGACCTTTCCTGCACTGGATGTCCAATTAAGATAGGCTGGTGATGCTGATTAGGAATCTGATTGGTCAGAGTAGTTAGGAGACACAGTAACACTAATTACTGTGATAGTGGTGGTTCTTTAATTTCCTCCTTATATTAAGGAAGAGGGGCAAACATGGAGATCATTAGGAACATCTGTCGTGTTACAGTAAATTAAGTTTTATTACTTTTAGTTTTATTTTTCCAATCCTTCTTTCTTGTTGAACTAGAAACTCAAATCTTCTTTTATTGCAGTTCTGGCTCAGGTGTCATGTATTATCTTGACATTATTATTTCAAAGCTTCTGCTCTTAAACATCTTTTCAGTGTTTAAGACCAAAGACAGTTACAATCTACATTTATCTGTTTTCAATTTTTTCTCCTTTCTTAATTTAATTTCAGTGATGAAGTGCCTTCAAGCTGTTTGTTTCATCCTGCCCAAGGAAGTTGCCATGAAGGTTTGTAGAATTTAAGCTTCAGTCAAGTATTTAATAATAACATTATGTCTTTAAATGTGGTCTCTGGACCATGGTCAAATGTTGTCATCCAGGTTTTAGTGAAGTGGTATAACATCTACAATGCTCCTGGTGGACCTAGTGCACACGCAGAGTGGAGCCTGTTTGTGACTTGTTTCATGACACTGATGGGCTACAACACCGAGCGTCTGACCTGGACAAGAAACGTGAGCTGGCTGCAGTTCTGCTGAACGTTATTTCACATTTGATCACTAATGCCTGTGTTGTGACCTTGTCCGCTGTCCCCTCCCGTCTTTCCTCAGCTACATTTTGAAGTGCCTCTGTCCCCAGTGATTGCAGCCAAGAAGGCACGTCCCTCTGATGGAGGCTCTGATGAGGTGGGGCACAATTAGGACCAATCACCATCTTTCACATCCTGTTTAAAATACGTTGTGATAGTCCTAATAGAATATTTTAAGTTTGTGGAGAAAATTAACTGCAGAAAAAAGAAATGCTTTATAACGAGAATGCATAAAGGAATAGAATTAATTAATTTACTGATTTCAGAACTGGAAAACGTTCAGAAATTGTGAGTATCATGATAAAGGGCACAAACCCAGTGTGTCCTACTAGTTCAAGGGAAAGCACAAACCAGGAGGCAGCACATGTATATAATGTTTAAGATATTCCTGTTTAAAAGGGCTGTTAAGTAACCTGTGAGTTTGCATGTTATCATTAGAGAACAGCATGACTGTCAGATGTCAGCAAATATCAGCTGGAGGCGGCTGCACTGCTGTTTAGCCTGTTTGTTCTGGGGAACGGCGTGAGTCAGTTCCGGCTGCAGCACTGCTGCTCAGATCTGATAGTTTTGCACCCAAGAAAAGATCATATATATATATATATATATATATATATATATATATATATATATATATATATATATATATATATATATATATATATATATATATATATATATATATATATATATATATATATATATTTAACTATACTTAGTTTGTGTTTCTCCATTCTGTACAACAAGAAATTGCACATAAATCCACTATTATCAAGGGTAGACCTGTCAGAGAGTTAACCCCTCTTTTCACTGTCCTTCATCACTGCCTTCTGTTGCCGTAGGACTGGGACTATTTGTTGGGGTCCCATTACCACCGCCAGATGACTTTTCAGCCCGTCTGTGGTCCAGTGGGTTCCAGTGACTCCAACAGCACCACGGATGTATGTACTCACTCAGTGGATCCATACCTTGTTTGATTTATTTTGATTTCTCTCCAGAATTTAATTGAGCCATTGTTGGCTAATGATCCGCTGTTTATATGAGGCTTTAAGTGCATACTTTTTGATAAATATTAGACATAGTACATTACACTACTTTGGTCCATTTATATTATGTAAGTGTATGTTAACAAATATAGGATCACTGTGTTCACTAAAAGGAATTATATTAAAGACTGTTTAGTGTATTTTAACAGGACTAAATTTTAGATTTGTACAGACCACTAATTATAAATAGTTGTTTCACCTAGTATTCATAACCTTGTTGTTTATTTAACAACAGTTTAGTTGGTTTTAACTCCTTTTACTTTGTTAAACCTTCCCTGTTCTCTTTTTTTCTTTCCTTCTTGTGTCTTAGGTGTCTTCTCCCTCCAGCCCGTCTCTGAAGTTAGACACTTCAGCTCCTCTCTTCCCTCACATCCCAGCTCTTTTCTACGTTCTCCATCTGCTGTACCAAGAGCTGCAGCTGGACGGGCTGCAGAGAGCCAAAGCCTCGTTGCTGGTCTGTCTACTTCAGCAGTTGGCCAGGTAACCACTGGTGTGCGTGTTTGGCTAGGTGGTTGGAGTGTTTACTGTTCATTTATAAGATGATACCATAGTAAGGTGGTGTTAAAATAGACATGAACAAAAAAGTCAGAAAATACAAGAACACCTGCTTTTTTATACAAAGGTCACAAAAGAGAAGGACTTGTGACATCACGGCAAACAACATCCCATCTATTTTTTCACCAATAATATTTAGCTCTCACTGTGAGAAGAGCAGGTGGTGCAACATGGTGCTTTGTTTTCGGTGAAAGCCTGGGTACAGTCAGGGCCCTTTAGGGATGTGCACTGAGAACCTGGCTGTTGTGATTGGTGATGGTGACAATAACACAGCAGGTGGAGTGGGAGAGTGAAGCACACTTTGCAAAAGTTGTTGGTAAGTATGTGGGCTTTTGTGGAAAGTGGTGTCATTTGTTGCACACTTAGTAACTCATTGTAAGTTGTTTAAGCTAAACTGATGATTTTTATTTTATTAGGTGTCATTGTGTGTGAATATATTTAAATGAGTAGAGAAACAATGATTGAATCCCATTAGCTTTTTTATTAGAGTATATATTTTAGTGCTATACATACTCCTCATATATACTCCTCCCTGAACCGCCGCCTTACCGTGGTGGAGGAGTTTGTGTGCCCGAATGACCCCGGGAGCTATGTTGTCGGGGGCTAAATGCCCCTGGTAGGGTCTCCCAAGGCAAACAGGTCCTGGGCGACAGGCCAGACTAAGAGCGGTTCACAACCCCCCTATAAAAGACAAACCACCAAGGCCAGAGACGTCGCCCGGTATGGCGCAGCCGGGGCCCCACCCTGGAGCCAGGCCCGGGGTTGGGGCTCGCATGCGAGCGCCTGGTGGCCGGGCCTATTCCCACGGGGCCCGGCCGGGCACAGCCCGAAAGAGCGACGTGGGGCCGTCCTCAAGTGGACCCACCATCCGTGGGAGGAACCGTAGGGGGCCGGTGCAGAGTGGATTGGGCGGCAGTCGAAGGCGGGAGCCTGGGCGCCCCAATCCCTGGATAACCAATCTGGTTATTGGGACATGGAATGTCACGTCACTGGTGGGAAAGGAGCCTGAGCTTGTGCAGGAGGTCGAGCGGTACCGGCTAGAAATAGTCAGGCTCACCTCCACACAAAGCCTGGGCTCTGGAACCCAACTCCTTGAGAGGGGCTGGACCCTTTTCTACTCTGGAGTTGCCTGCGGTGAGAGGCGGCGGGCTGGTGTGGGCTTGCTCATAGCTCCCCAGCTTAGTTGCCATGTGTTGGAGTTTTCCCCGGTGGACGAGAGGGTCGCTTCCCTGCGCCTTCGGGTGGGGGATAGGTCACTCACCGTCATTTGTGCTTACGGGCCGAATGGCAGTGTGGAACACCCGGCCTTCTTGGGGTCCCTGGAGGGAGTGTTGGAAAGCGCTCCAACTGGGGACCCCATCGTTCTTCTGGGAGATTTCAATGCCCACGTAGGTAACGACAGTGATACCTGGAGAGGCGTGATTGGGAGGAACGGCCTCCCTGATCTGAACTCGAATGGTGTTATGTTATTGGACTTCTGTGCTAGGCGCAGTTTGGCCATAACAAACACCATGTTCGAACATAAGGGTGTCCATCAGTGCACATGGCACCAGGACACCCTAGGCCGGAGGTTGATGATAGACTTTGTAGTCGTTTCACCTGACCTTCGGCCATATGTTTTGGACACTCGGGTGAAGAGAGGGGCTGAGCTGTCAACTGATCACCACCTGGTGGTGAGTAGGATCCGCTGGCAGAGAAGGAGGCTGGAACGACTTGGCAGGCCCAAACGTATTGTGAGGGTCTGTTGGAAACGCCTGGCTGAACCCTCTGTCAGACGGACCTTTAACTCACACCTCCGGGAGAGCTTCGACCAGATTCCGAGGGAGGTGGGAGACATAGAGTCCGAGTGGACCATGTTCTCCGTCTCCATTGTCAACGCGGCCGCTCGGAGCTGTGGACGCAGGGTCTCCGGTGCCTGTTGTGGTGGTAATCCCCGAACCCGGTGGTGGACGCCGGAGGTAAGGGACGCCATCAAGCTGAAGAAGGAGTCCTACCAGGTATGGTTGACCTGTAGGACCCCTGAGGCAGCTGATGGGTACCAGCAGGCCAAGCGTGCTGCAGCCCGTGCCGTTGCAGAGGCAAAAACTCGGGCTTGGGAGGAGTTCGGGGAGGCCATGGAGAAGGACTATCGCTCGGCCTCAAAGAGATTCTGGCAAACCGTCCGGCGCCTCAGGAGGGGGAAGCAGTTCTTTACCAACTCTGTTTTCAGTGGAGGTGGGGAGCTGTTGACCTCAACTGGAGATGTTGTCGGACGGTGGAAGGAGTACTTTAAGGATCTCCTTAACCCCTCCGACATGCCTTCTGCTGAGGAAGCAGAGGCAGGGGACTCAGAGGCGGACTCGCCCAGGCTGAGGTCACCGAGGTAGTTAGTAAGCTTCTCGGTGGCAGAGCAGCGGGGGTGGATGAGATCCGTCCTGAGTACCTCAAGTCTCTGGATGTTGTGGGGCTGTCTTGGGTGACACGCCTCTGCAACATCGCGTGGAGGAGGGGGACAGTTCCTCTGGACTGGACAACCGGGGTGGTTGTCCCTCTTTACAAAAAGGGGGACAGGAGAGTGTGTTCCAACTATAGGGGGATCACACTTCTCAGCCTCCTCCTTCTCAGGGAAAGTCTATGCCAGGGTACTGGAGAGGAGAATTTGAGAATTCGGCCGATAGTCGAACCTCGGATACAGGAGGAACAATGTGGTTTTCGGCCTGGTCGTGGTACGCTGGACCAGCTTTATACCCTCAGCAGGGTGCTTGAGGGTTTGTGGGAGTTTGCCCAACCAGTCTACATGTGCTTTGTGGATCTGGAGAAGGCATTCGACCGCGTCCCTCGTGACATCCTGTGGGGGGTGCTCCGGGAGTATGGAGTCCAGGGCTCTTTGCTAAGGGCTGTTCGGTCTCTGTACAACCGGAGCAGGAGCTTGGTTCGCATTGCCAGCAATAAGTCAGACCTGTTCCCGGTGCATGTTGGACTTCGGCAGGGCTGCCCTTTGTCACCGGTTCTGTTCATTATTTTTATGGACAGAATTTCTAGGCGCAGCCAGGGGCCGGAGGGGGTCTGGTTTGGGGACCACAGGATAGCATCTCTGCTTTTTGCAGATGATGTTGTCCTGTTGGCTTCATCAGGCCAGGACCTCCAGCGTGCGCTGGGGCGGTTTGCAGCTGAGTGTGAAGCGGCTGGGATGAGAATCAGTTCCTCCAAATCTGAGGCCATGGTTCTCGACCGGAAAAAGGTGGTTTGCTCTCTCCAGGTTGGAGAAGAGTTCCTGCCTCAAGTGGAGGAGTTTAAGTATCTTGGGGTCTTGTTCACGAGTGAGGGAAGGAAGGAGCGTGAGTTTGACAGACGGATCGGTGCGGCGGCTGCAGTAATGCGGTCGGTGTATCGGTCCGTCGTGGTGAAGAGGGAGCTGAGCCAAAAGGCAAAGCTCTCAATTTACCGGTCAATCTACGTTCCTACCCTCCCCTATGGTCATGAGCTTTGGGTCATGACCGAAAGGGCAAGGTCACGGATACAAGCGGCTGAAATGAGCTTCCTCCGCAGGGTGGCTGGGCGCTCCCTTAGAGATAAGGTGAGGAGCTCTGTCACCCGGGAGGAGCTCGGAGTAGAGTCGCTGCTCCTCCACATCGAGAGGAACCAGCTGAGGTGGCTCGGGCATCTAGTTCGGATGCCTCCTGGACGCCTCCCTGGGGAGGTGTTCCGGGCATGTCCCACCGGTAGGAGGCCCCGAGGAAGACCTAGGACTCGCTGGAGAGACTACGTCTCTCGGCTGGCCTGGGAACGTCTTGGGGTCCCACCGGAAGAGCTGGAGGAAGTGTCCGGGGAGAGGGAAGTCTGGAACTCTCTGCTTAGACTGCTGCCCCCGCGACCCGGCCCCGGATAAGCGGATGAAAATGGATGGATGGATGGATATTTTAGTGATTCTAATGTTTCAAAGTAGGGAGTGAAAGATATAAATGTATTATTAAATTATCATGTAAATATGCAGCGATTGAATCATGGTACATCAAAAAAGTGCATTTTGGACAGATAAGAATTTTTATGACTTTCTGAAATGAAGTCTCTCAGTCAATTACAGCATATTTCACTAACCACTCTCAGCAGATTTACAGCCTACTGTGCTTTTCTTGATGTTACACATCGGCTTTTGGATTAATTTGCATGCAAATATTAGATTTTATTTTATTTCTCGTTTGCAGTCAATGTTTTTGTGATTTACTTAAAATTGTTTTGTGTGTTAAAACGGTGTGTGGTTCAATTGAGGGATTAAAGCTATTGATTAATTGTCATGGCTGTTACTTTTGCTATGTGTTTAATTACTGCTTAGACCAAGTTAAATGCCACAGAGGCTCATTGTAAATGAGGAGCTATTATTAGTTCAGTAATTTGTAGTTGTCTTGCTGCATCCAGCTATGCATGTGTTTGTAAGCACTAGAAAAAAACCTGTTACAAGGCAGATTGTAATTAAATTAGAAACATGTTTTGTAATGCAGCCTTTGCTGTATAGAAAGAAATTATATTAAATAGCTTTTTATATTGGCAGAGACCTTCAGCTGGAAGAGTATGTGGATCTGTACTGGAGAGACCACCCTGCATTAATTAGTGGCTTCACTGAGACCTGTCTCATAGACCAGGGTAAGTTCTGTTTAATAGACTGTAATGAAATCGACTCAGGAATCGAGTTGGCTTTAATTTTGTGTGTGGTGCGAACTTTAAATAGGGAATATATACATGCTCATTTATTGGATTCTTCTTTATCCCATTACTTATTCCTGCCCTTGCCCGTCTTAATAATTAATTAATAATAAATGCATTCTTGTGTGCCTTTCATACTCATCCCTCTCTTTTGACTCCTCTGCCTTACCTGTCCCACCTCAGCTCTGATTGGTCAGATGCAGCGTCCGTCCTTCCTAGGGACAAAGCCTCCCTGTGTTTTCAGCTGGCTGAGTAGCTGTTTGAGAGGAGAAGAGTTGCCACCTTTCCCGTATCTGGTCGGCATTTGTCAAAGGACTAGGCTGCTTGTTCTGGTATGACCAAAGTATTGTCTCGGTATTTTACAAGATTTGAAATGTTATATATAGTCACTATTGTAGTATGTATTCAGGTAATTTAAGTGTTATTTTTGACAAACTAGCTATTTGTGCTGTACTTTAAAAAACATAGGTAATATATATATTAGCAAAAGAATAAGTGCGTGTGTGTCTGAGACTGAGAGGAAAAAAAATGAGGGTAAAGAGTTCAGCTTTAATTGAGACTCAGTCAGATAATTTGTTTACACTGCACATCTGTGATTTTCTTAACATTAATGGCAATTATGGATGCACATGTGTACATGCAGATATGCATGCGAGTGGTGCTGATGGATTCAACCTTTGCTTATCAAGAGACGAAGGGCAAGTCCAAACTGCCAGGGTTTGTCTAATAATGTAGTTAAACTGACTATGAGGCAAAAAAATTAAATGTAACCACAAAATGAATGCAATAACAACTACAGTGGCACTTGGTCAGTGCCCAAAACAGAGGCAGAGTTTAATAATCTACTGCTGCTGTTTCCTGGTTCAGCCTGTTGGAGGCGCAGCTTGCAGCGGCCTGCAGCTCTGACCCTGCTGACATGGCGTCATGCATTCTGCTAACTGTGACTGAACTGTGTTCTTTATGGTGGAGTGCAAGACAGAGGGCTGTACCAAACAGACCAGTATTTTCTTTGTTTTGACCTTCATAAAGTTTCTAACTGGTTTAATTGTGATCCAGAAATAATACCTTTGCTTGTGTAATTCTGCCTCTCCTCAGTCAAATGGAAAATGGCATCACAGTCTTCCACAGACACCACTGTTTGTCTACTTATAGTTAGATTTGCAATAAACGCTTGCATCTTTTATTTGTGTATCGTTTCTTTTCCTTTATTGTACCATTTGTCTTTTTTCCCTAGAGTTATGCTCTTTACGTCATTGGAGATGAAAATGCTACATCAACCGATGTCTCAAAGTACCTGGTTAAACTCACAGCAGGTTTGTGTAGATGTGTCTGTTCTGGAACCAGCCTCAAAGATCCTCTACATGTTGTTGATTGTATTGTATGTGCTGACTGGTGACCTCAACTGACCTCTTTCTCTCTCATCCTTGTCTTTTCCAGGCCAGAAGTCCTGTGCTAGTGAGCCGCACAATAGAAGGTAATTCAACTTACTCTGGTAAAAGGTTGTTTATTAGTAGATTTCTTCTGCGTTTTGAAAGTTTAAAAAGAAGCCTAATCTAGAGACCACTGAATAAAGTATGTTATTATGTAGTTTTATTTACATTGTTTTATATTGTGTTTATGATATGAATTGTGTAGTGATTGTGTATTCCTTCTAGGCAGCGCAGTGTAAAGGTGAAGCTTTCCTGGGAGAGTCTAGCTGAGCAGCTCGTCGTGTGGCTCACCTCAGAAGGTAAGTAAAGCAGGTCTTGTTTCAGCTTTTACATAAACAGAGTAAGGTCTACTGAAACCATATCCCCTCTTTAGTACCACACGTGTTAGCATTAATTCAAATGTACACATTTACACCTGTCTGGTGAACCACAGTGTGTGAACTGCTGCTTTGACAGTCAGACTACATGTCTGCAGGCCACATACACAGAGCGGTTACCTACAGTAAGACAATGCAAATGGTGACAATTAAATTAGATTCATGAAGTCCAGTTCGTAGAACCCACTTGTGTTTAAAGTATCTGCGAAAGCAAACTGTGCAGAGAGAGAGACAACCTCTAAATCCGGACACATCTTTGTGTAATCTGTCAGAAACCCAGACTCTCGTTTTGCTGTTTTAGGTTTCACCCTAAAGGACCTGGAGTCGGTCCCATTCGGCGCGGCTCTGCCCATCAGGGAGGCCATTTACCTCTGCCGTGAGCAGCCGTGCTCCGATTGGTCAGAGGAGGTTTGTCTGCTGATTGGGCGGCAGGATCTGACCAAACAAGCTCACAAAATGACCCTGGTCAAGAGCAAAACTGTGAGTGTGGAAGAAGTTAAAACTAAGAGGTTTTTTGAATAAATGATCAAATAAGGGTACACATTTGATGGTTATTTTTAAGCCAAACCTCATCTGGATATTTCCTTGGCTCCACCCAAACTCTGGAATTAAAAGCAAAAACAGATGCCCTTTTAACTTAACATACTGTCTGTGTTATAGTGCCTAGTCTACTTCTAGCTAATCTACTTGTGGCTTCATAAGTAACTTGTTACTTGCAGTAATTTGTTTCACATGAATAAATGTTACAGTCAAAGAAGAATCCAACATTTTATCTGTACTTAAAGGGACTTTAAATCTTTTATATATATATTTTTTGCGTCTTTCATTAGAGCTGGGAGTGAATGTGTTGTGTCATTTGTGTGCCTATTCAGTCTGTGGGCTCAGGTCTCTCCTTCGAGCCTCCAGCGACCACAGAAGTAGATGAGGAGGAAGATGGGATGTCTGACATAATTCAGGAGGTAACAGATTTAATAACTGTTTTGTATCCACTACAAAAATAATTTCCAAGCTTTATTAATAATCCACAGTGGACTAGTGATTTATGATTTAGTTGTCAAAGGCTTAACCTGGTTGATTTCAGGCTGTTACTTCATCAGCAATGTTACCTCTAATTTAATCTCTCATCCAGGTAACGGGACTCATTTGGAGTCAGGATCTGAGGGTACAAGAGGTCAGGAGGCTCCTCCAGAGCTCCAGGCCAGTCCGAGTCAGTGTGGTCCAGCTCCCGGAGGTGTCAGACCATGAGTACATAGAGGAGAAAGAGAACAAGTGGGTAGAGTGTACAGAGTAATGTGACAGAGAGCAATGATGAGATGTAAACCATTTGTCCTCTGGTACATTTCTCAAAGATTTTGTGTCTCTAATGCTTTCAGCTTCAGTTTTCTGCTTTCTTTTCTAGGCTCCTGCAGTTGTGTCAGAGGACCATGGCTCTCCCAGTGGGACGAGGCCTCTTCACTCTGTTCTCCTATCACCCTGTACCCACTGAGCCATTACCTGTTCCCAAACTCAACCTGACAGGTGACGTGATGCTCTAATGTTGGGGCCAAAGGGCAAAGACATAGGTTTATGACAAACGAACTGTATTCTTTATGCTGAGGTTGCTGTTTTCTGTTCGTCTATCCCAGGTCGTGCCCCTCCTAGAAACACTATGGTAGATCTTAACAGCGGGAACATTGATGTTCCTCCCAACATGACGAGCTGGCCCAGCTTCCATAACGGCGTAGCTGCTGGGCTGAAAATAGCCCCCGCTTCACAGGTGAGTCTACATTTCCCTCTCAGCGCCCCCATGACCCTTTTTGTATAGAGCAACGACGGAACATTGTAGAAGTCTACACACCATTGCTTTTCATTAAGGTGGACTCAGCTTGGATTGCCTACAACAAGCCAAAGAGCCCTGAACTGGCCAATGAATACGCAGGCTTCCTCATGGCGCTGGGCCTCAACGGACACCTCACCAAGCTGGCGACGCTCAATATACACGACTACCTCACTAAGGTACTCGCACACAAAGCGGGCGTGTTTACACCTTGAGTTTCACAGCACAAACAAAACTTATTTACCAAATATATTTATAACTCCACAGGTATACACAGGCCAGAAGATTTAGATTTAATGAGTACTTTCTACCCTAATGCTCGTTTTACTCTAAATTACTGTTTTTTACTGTAGTAACACATAACAACTCAAAGAATTGCGAGAAAGACAAACAGAAGTGAACTTAAATACAGTTTACGCGAAGGCACCGCTCATCTTCTGTCACTGACATGCACACACACTCACGCATACACACCTTTCTGTAAATGACTGTAAATGAGAGACGTAAGCTTGCATCAAAGCCTGGAAGCCAGTCAAAGTGAAACTCTGGCCTCTGAGAAACTTTGAAACGAGACGAGTCCTTCCCACTTTCAGGTGAGAAAAACAACAGGATGCTGAAAGTCAAAACCTATTCGTGCTTAGTTCAAAAATCTGTATAATGATGTGGTTGAAAGATAAAATTAAGCCCTTGCACCAAATCCACACACTGTGTCCACACTGGGTCTAACTTTGATTCATTTTTAGTTCTCTCTTTGAGCCAAGATTTAAAATGATACAGCAGATCTTTTAGATAAGGACGCCTGTATGTAATGCCTGTACAGTACTTACAATGTTAGAATGTTCTCAGACAGATTTTAAAGTATTATACAATGGATTTCCAAAGTCTCTTTGAATGAGTACATTCGAATTTGCCTTTTCAGACTTTGGTCCATGTCAAACAAGCTCAAAGGTTAAAATGATGCTAAATAATTGCCTGTAAATCCCATCATATCATCACAAATATGCTTTTACAATGCAGTTGAGTTCAATCATCATCAAAAATTCATACACAATAATTACAACAACAGATCAAAGTAACACACATGGATTTATAGTCCAAACAGCAGACTATTCACAGCAGGATGAATTAAACCTTGTGTGTAACTGGCAGCCTTTATTCTCACTTAAGCCATGCGTGTGGTTGACAGTGTAGCCTGTTTGTAACTGGTGGTTTTCTCTCAGTTTCTGTTCTTGCTGTAAATGAGAATTTACACTGAAATACTTTGGATTGCTTCATTAGAATGGGGTTTCGTTGCGGTTTCAGAGAGAATATGTCTCACACATTCCAGTTCGTTCACTTTGTTGCTGCAGCCATTCACACAGAGAGACTAAGTTAGGGCCGGTGAATTTAAATTCTCCATGCTAGTTTGAATAATTTGTGTTTAAAATATTGTTTGGGCATTTCGTTAACCTCCCCATACATCCAAAGGGCCATGAGATGACCAGTATTGGGCTCCTACTGGGAGTTTCTTCAGCCAAACTTGGCACCATGGACATGTCAATTACCCGCCTGCTCAGTATACACATCCCTGCCCTGCTCCCGCCTACGTCTACTGAGCTGGATGTACCACACAATGTTCAGGTAGGAGCGAGTGCATACAAGCTCAAATAAGATGTCTGGGTTGTTTATGACTAGTGCATGTTTCACTTGAGGTAATATAGTCAAAGATCCTATTATCTGAATGAATTTACACCCTGTATGAATGTTTTCCTTATCATTGATTAATAAAATCTATATTGTTTTTCATGATGGTATTTTGTCTTTCAGCCTATACTTATTATGTATAAATTGACTATAAATGCATAATAAGTCTCCCTGTCTCTGTTCTGTAGGTGGCTGCTGTAATTGGCATTGGGCTGGTGTACCAGGGAACAGGACACAGACACAATACTGAAGTATTACTGTCCGAGATAGGTGTGTGTGTGTCTGCTGAAATATATAAGACAGACTCATAACACAAAAACAAGTCTGTCAGTTTAAAATGAGAACAACAACCTTCTCAGCTTCACATTTTAATTTTGCTTTGTTACAAAGACGTGCTGAACGCTGCTGTGTTAATGAGTTGATCTGATCAAATAATTTCTCAACAAATTGTCCACTCATTTGATGCCAGCTTTTGTGTCAAAGTATTTTTTGACCTTTGAGCTAACTGTTTTTTCTGCCCTTTTTCTTGTCGTGGATAGAAGTAATACTCTGTATGTTTATATCTTTCAGGTCGACCCCCTGGTCCAGAGATGGAGTACTGCACAGACAGAGAATCATATTCACTAGCTGCTGGACTAGCCCTGGGTATGGTCTGTCTTGGGGTAAGTCACAAATAAATCAAAAAGCCCCGCTGCTTAAATCTTAGACGTTCTTCTGTTCAGTACATTAAACTCCCTTACTAACAGTCTGTGGTCCTGCTCCTTTCACTCTGTGTCCTATTAGCATGGCAGTAACCTTATCGGCATGACAGACCTGAATGTTCCAGAGCAGTTGTATCAGTACATGGTGGGGGGCCACCGCAGGGCTCAGGCCGGGGCCAGCCGGGAGAGACACAAGTCCCCCAGTTACCAAATCAAGGTAGATAAAAAAAGATTTTTAAACTTGTGTCTGTGCGTTGAACCTTCTTAGACAAACCATATTAGTACAAAACAGAATAAATATGTAGTCTGTATATTATAATAACGTCATTTGCCTATATGGTTCTTCCAGGAGGGTGACACAATCAATGTGGATGTAACGTGTCCCGGGGCCACACTGGCCCTTGCCATGATCTACCTCAAGACCAACAACAGGTAGTGACAGATCTGTTCATCGCTCTGAGCACAGTCCTAAACAGGAAACTATGTTTGAAGATCTTATGAAGTCAGTAACTCTGTAGGATTGAGACACTTTGCACACACTGAATCTGTCACCGTTACTGTAGCTCCTGATATATATATATTTTTAATGTGGCAAAAGGGGGATGTTTTTCACATTTTGGATTTTTGTCCTTGTGAACATCGAGCAGAGCATCCTAACCCGCCTGATGGGAAGTCTCGCTGCTCACCCGGGTTCCTGTTGTTACATCACGCCACAAAGTACTGCTACAAAAAGTGGCCTTTATAGCTTTCATAGCTTCTTCCTGTTGGTCAAGAAGCTCCCGTCCTGCTCAGTACTCATTTAATGCTGACCATGTGTTGGCTGAGGGGTGTTGAAGGGTATTATCACCCTCTTGTGTCTTCGTGGTTCTGTCCACTAGGTCGATTGCTGATTGGCTAAAACCTCCAGACACTTGGTTCCTGCTGGATTTCATCAAGCCTGAGTTCCTGCTGCTTCGGGTTAGTGTAGCACTGGATGTGCAAGTGAGAAGATGTTTTCACCTTTCCTTAATATTGTGCATATGTATCTCCATCCTCTTAGACTCTTGCTCGGTGTCTTATCATGTGGGATGAAATCCTCCCCAATACTGATTGGGTCAAGAGTAACATACCCCAGGTGAGAAAATACATGCTACACACACTGAAAGCTTTGCTGAAATATTTGGAGCTGTGATACTGAAGGTGTGGCAACAAGTCACTGTGACTTGCTAAGATTTCCTAGCGTTAGCTCATTTTCTCTGATATCCTCTGAGCTAAAGTCAGAAAGTAGAGTAGCAAAGCTCCAGCTGCTGCTAAAAAGGCTTTTGTCCTCTTTATACCTGCATAGATAGATTTCATATGTCCAGAAGCCGAAAGAGTTTCAGCTTCATATTATAACTTTGGACCTTTGAATTTTCTTATCGGAATTTTAATTTGTGAATGTTGAAATTTGTGATGTTTTAGGGAAACATGGGCACCTTCTGAAACTTTGCTGCCTAAATCTTCATTTTGTTTTTAGATCATGAGGAGCACTTTCGATCCCTCAGAAGACATTAACATGGAGACAATGACGTGAGCATTAACGATGATTGTTTAGCCTTTGTATGCATTCATCCGAGTTTTCTTGGTGATTATTTGACTGATGGGTTGTTTGTGTCTGCCAGACAAGCACAGGACTACATCACAGCAGGGGCCTGTATGGCGCTGGGCTTGCGCTTCGCAGGCTCAGCCAACTCCGATGCCTTTGAGTCTCTCTATGAGATTGCTAGGAACTTCATGAAGATCATGTCTTTTGCTGGTACAGCTGCTGTGGTAAGTCTTTTTATGTGTCTGATTTTAAATGCACATTTTAATTTGTAGAAAGAACAATCTTATAAAGTAGTCGCATTTATAGAAATCGTGCTGTAAAGATGACGCTTCCTCATACTTACCCTTTAGTCTCTCTACCTTTTGTACTGGTTCCTTCAGCAGACGGGATATTACAACCTGCAGACCGGTCTGTCCATGATTCTGTTGTCGATGTCCATGGTGATGGCCGGCACCGGGGATCTGAAGGTTCTGCAGCTCTGCCGCTTCTTCCACAAGCGAACTGGTGGGGAGATGAATTATGGGTTCCATATGGCTCATCACATGGCGCTGGGTCTGCTGTTTCTGGGAGGAGGCAGGTCAGACAACGAAACGCTCTCACAAAGTGCAGAAAAATGTATTAATTTATGAACAAGTTAGACAATGAAACTGAAGAAGCCAGAATTGCATTTCGATTGATTGGTCAGAACAATTGCTGTTGTGATACTGGAGGAAAACCAAATACAAAATACCAGAGATTCCAAGAGTTCATTGTTGGTGCTGTGAACAAAAAAAGCATTCTGCTTTCCACTCCCCCAGTCTCATGTGCAGCTCTTTACGTTTGTTTAAGGACACACCTCCCACAGTATAACCCTCCCACGCTCCTTAACCTAGTGAGGCGGCATTCTTCTGAAGTATACACACAGACCAACATGTCTGTGGCGATTACAGGAAGCTTTTGGAACGTGACCACGTCTTCATTCAAGTATAAGAATAGATTGGTTTTAAGACTGTTAAATGAGTGTATTTGAGACCTTGAGCTCTTTCCTGGTTAATCTGACTTCCTGCTTTTAGTTTAAGGAAGCCATTATTGCCATTATTCAATACGTAGCTCGTTGAATGCCCCCTTGTTTCCACGTGACAAGATCCAATTCAGAGGATTTTGGGTCTGCAGGTTCTGGAAGGCATCAGCCACACCACAGACACACACAGGGCATAGGAGATAGCCACACAAACACACTAGACTGCTATGATTGCTGTGCTGTAATGAATGATATTTACACATGAACACACCCAAACCAGGTTCATCCAAACACTGACCTCAGTCTGTGTATTTTGAAGAGAAACAACGACTCCCACTCTCTCATTATGTGTTTCAAATGTTTCTCCACCTACAGCCACAATCAGATGAACCTTGGATTTTTGTTTCGGGTCCATTTGTATTTTAGGCTGACTGACTGAATGTCCACACAACTACAGGGCTTCAGATTAAATGTCATGCTGCTGTGAGTCCGTTACTTCAAGGTTAAAGGCTGCACCACGTCATTGTTTCCATTCATTTTTTTCCCTTTATCTCATTCAGTCTCCCTCAAACTTGTTGTGCATATTCTCATTGCTCTACATACTACTAGTATCCACCATCAGTGCCATTTTTGTCTATAACATTTAATCTCATCGTTGTGCTGTTTTTTTTTTCTCACTTCCCTTCAGTCCCTAATTCTGTTTGCTCAGTTACTTTCTCTTCCCATGTGCTTTTTCTTATAATAGAGGAAGCTGAAGTGAAAGTTAGTTCTTTCACCCAAAGTGTGACATATGGCATTCAGAATAATGATTGCTATACCAAGAGATAGGAACGCATTCTTCCCATGTTGCATGTGCTTCCTGTAAGGTTTCCTGCCCTTTCAAACAGACATTAGTTTTTATTATTACTCGTGTCATAGCCTTTGTCCAGAAGACTGGCCTCAGAGTTGGTGCAAGGATGCTGCCCACCACTAAATTACACTGAGACAGCACAAAGAAATACAGGAAACAATCGTAAAACAGCCTAAATGTGTTGCAGTGTAAAATTAAAGGTTCACACTAGAGGCTGAAAATGTCGAGTCCAACAAAACAAGAAATTACTCAGACGATCTGGTACAGACCGGTCAGCAGTCCTCTTTTTACCGTCTCCATTGTCTTATCATAAAAGCAGTGAATCAAGTCCTCGGAACAGGAAGTTTCTTTTTTTCAGTTTTGCGGTCTGTCAGTTTGAAAATTGTGAAGTAGGAAATTTCATGTAATGGTCAAGCAAAAACTTTCTGCCTTTTGACCTTTTATAGAAGAAACTGACTCTCCATCAGATCAGGCTGAAACGGTTCAGCTAATGAGTAGTGTCTCCCTTTTAATTTGAAGGATTCCATGAGCATAACCAAGTGAAAGCATCAAGTATTTCATAATAAAAGTAAAATTAGCAGAAGCAGCTAAAAAGTTTATTTGCTTTTTAATTTAAAATTAGTAAGTAACATGTAACAATTCTTTTCTTAAAAACAAGATACTGTAATATTTCATACTTAATGGATGTAATTATTTGTTGGAGTTTGAGAGAACGTGTTTCAGTGTCTTTACTGTTTGGTGTCATCATGCTTTGGTAGGTACACCCTAAGCACCTCCAACTCGGCCATCGCTGCTCTGCTCTGTGCCCTTTACCCACACTTTCCTGCTCACAGCACTGACAACCGGTAAGAAACACTCAAGTGATCTGCAGCAGCTTAGAGAGCCACACGCCTGTTGGCTTTTTTCATATGTATTTTTTGACATTTTTTCATTGTACCGTGAATCAGTAAATGTTGATGTTCGTTGCAGCTACCACCTGCAGGCCCTGCGGCACCTCGCCGTCATGGCTGCAGAGCCTCGCCTCCTCGTGCCTGTGGACGTGGACTCCCTGAAGCCCTGCTATGCCCTGCTGGAGGTCACTTACAAGGCGAGTTGCTCCAAGCTTATCACAAACCTGTGCATGAAGGAGACGAAGACGAAAAAAATGTAAATATAGTGGCAATAAAAATACTTTCTGTAAAAAAACAGTTTTAAAAACAGTATGTGGTTAAACCTTCAGAGGCTTTATTTGGTCCCAAGCGTTTGACTGGCTCTGACCACAGTGACTATTTCCTGTTGCAGTTTTTTTAACCTTAAAAAAAGAACATGGAGGCCCAAATGTCTATCTATTCTATAGTTCTATATTAATAAGAGCTTTTGCTTTGCTGTTTTGCATTTCCTCTCTATCTTTTCCATATTTTTCACGTTCTGTCTCTACCACACTGATTTGCAGCCTTGTCCATTTATTCCATTTGATTATACAGTATGTTACACCATGAAAAAAGTCAAATGGTAAAACTGCAGTCTGATGTACATGAAGGTTTCATTTTATGTGATTTCAAGTAGTTCCTTGTGTGTGAATGTACTGTGGACTATTACTTGTGGGTGTAGGTTTTCTTATAAATAAACAGGAAACAAAGATCTAGATAGTGCTTGCAAATTGACCAAGTACAAAAACAAAGAGACAATTATGTGGAATTGTCAGAAGAAAACCCTGAAATGACCAGAGTCACGTCACGGCACAGGCTCTGGGTCAAAGTCCTTTTCATCTGAACCTGAGTAAACCAGGCAGAACTGTAAAATTGATCCTCTGTGAAGAACGTTCCAGTTAACAGTGGTTCTGTTGTCTAGTGTTTGGGACCCTGAGCTAGCAGCAGCGTTTCCAATCATTTGTCGTGTCTGTTTCCTCTTGAGTCAGGAATCATACGCTGGTCTGAATTTATTCTGCTAAGTAACGGTCACCTATTGAAATTATTTAGCTACATGTCAGTGTTTCCCTTTTAATTTTCTCTGGAGCGTGAAAAGCTTTCTCACACAACTGCATAGGACTCTGTTCTTGTTGTAGTGACTTGTTTTCCTCCTGTTTCAGGGGACCAAGTGGTACGATGAGACCACAGTAGAGCTGATGGCTCCCACCATGCTTCCAGAGCTGCACCTTCTCAAACGGGTAAAGCCTGACAACAGCATATATGTTTTTGCAGTTTGATGCTAACTAGTAGCTCCAGTGTTTAATGAGTAAATCAAGTGCATACAGATATTTTAATTAGTTAATTTATTAAATAATTGATTTGTATGCAATTTATTTATTGCAGGTAAAGGTGAAGGGACCACGTTACTGGGAGCTGTCCATAGACCTCAGCAAAGAAACTCAGCATTTAAAGTAAGAGTAAACCAGGTCAATTGGCTGAATGCAAACTAAGTGCAGAGAGAATCTCCGGTTTAAATGGTGGTTTTTAATCACTGTGTTTCTCTTTGCCTTCGTCAGGTCCATTCTTAACAGAGATGGGGTGTTGTATGTAAAACTAAGAGCCGGCCAGCTGCCCTACAAAGATGACCCTCAGGGCTGGAAGAGCCTGCTGGCGTCCACTGTTAACCATCACAACTCTGGAGTCCGAGCCTTTAAGGTCAGTAACGGAAAAGGAAGAGGCGCACACCCATAGTCATGGGAACACGCAGCTTAAATCAACGCAGCCTTTTAACAGCAGCGCTGCATGTGATGCCCCACTTTGACTGATTGAACCTGTACCGGTACATCATGTGAAGATGTGGGTCCCAGTGGGCGGCTGTGTCCAGTCTTGACAGGTCACTGCAGGTTCAGCACGCAGCTCCGTGTGTGGTTGACACATTATTAGAAACTTCCTGATGGCCTCAGTTTATGCTGTCAATACACCTGTGGTTCTGCTGGCAAATAAAAACACACCTTATTTATTCGGTGTCCTACATCAACCTTCATAATATTCCCCTAATGCTGTCATCTTTCCCTCTTTTGTTAATTTTTAAATCTGTATCTGTTTTACACTTTTCTTCCATTACTGAATAACACATTGTCTTGTTTTTTCTCACTCTTTCTTGACTGTAGTAATCGTTCCTTTTACTCTAGACGCTGTATGCAGGTTGATCTTAATAATTTTACAAATGTTTCTCTCTTTAGCCTGAGAACATCTCTGCGTTCACCTCGGATCCCACCCTGGTCTCCTTTGCGGAGTTCTTTTGTACGAGTTCAGAAGGAATGAAACACGTGAGTTGTAGCACACAGACATGAATGTTGGCCGTTCTGCCAGTTTCAATCAAGATTTTTTTTTTATTATTCTGTTGCAACTAGTACTACAAAGCCCATGGATGCCTAGTTGAAAGATCTGAGATTGAATACAGAATATAGACACCATATATAATGTGATCTGAAAGGTCATGTGTTTGACCTATTATGTAGCTTGAGAGCTAATTCAGGCTTTCATAAACATTCGTCTTGGCACGTGGCTCCTCAGGCTATCACCGCAGGAACTTTTTGTTGAAGGTCAACAGTAACTTTCCTCCCAGCCTGCAGGCAGAGCAGTTTTTTCCAAACCAAAATAAATGCATTTGTATGAACCCTGTGTCCCTGCTGTACAGTAATATATATATCCTAATTCAAGCCTAATGTTGCTGTAGTTGCGCCTTTGCAAATTATTATGTGGGGAAAATACTGTTATTAAATGTAAACAAAATGTCAGTGACCATCAAAGATTGAGTTGAATTTAAATGCTGTGGGTAAAATTAATAAGCATTAATCACTGACCAGACTCAACGTCTGTGTTTTTATGTATATTATATAAGCTGACACACAGTTATTGCACCAATTCTCCTGGATGCCCCATTTCAAGTCCAGTCCATTTAAAAGACTCTAGACAACTTCAAAACTACAAATGTTCTCCTGTAAAGCTTGCAAGGGTCTCACCAATCATCCAGTAGTCACTGTGGGACATATGAGACAAATAGGCTGGCTGGGCCACTTGAATGGGTGAAGACAGACCAGCATGTGGTGGAAAAGAAGACTTGCAGCACACACAGACGGCTTCTGCTTTTAAAATGTCGCAACTTTTAAAAGCAATGAGAGAAGTGTGAAGCACACGTTATACCATAATCTTCAGAATTAAAATCAATTTTATAGTACGCCACGGACACTCATTTGAGGCAGCATCGCCGTGGCTTAATGCACATGGTTTAATTAGGATTTCACATGCTTCACTAGTGTCATTTTCTAGCGTAACGCTCTATAATTGAATCTAACAACAACAACAACAAAAACAGCAACAGGATGAGATTGCTTAGCTTTATATCTGTTTTATCAGTTCAACCACACCAGCTCGGCCTCCCCTCATCCCTCCTCCTTTATTGTTTATGAAATATAAACTCTCACTATGCATTTCACTGCAGGTAATTGCGAGATGTGTTGCTGCCTCAGTCTGACAGTAGCATGAAATAGCCCTGTGTATGAATCTGTAAACGCATTGAAAGCTTTGGAAAATGCCTACAAGTTTGCACATCTTCTCACTATATATAAATAATATTTATACATATATAAATGTGTTTTCAAGGGCCAGTGTGAGGCCCAGTGTTTTTTACTCTGCACTGCAGCTGACATCATTTTGCATGCAGGTTGTTTTCAGTGACCTGCTGGCTTGGTACAACAATGTGTGACTGTTTACAAGTCACTCCTTTCAAAGACATCTAAGAACTTAGTAAGATTTATCAAATGGAGAAGTGCAAAATGCCTCAGCATTACAAATATCACATGGCAAAGTTCAACGACGCACAAATCTATAATGCAGTTTAAATAATTATTTATTAATATAAGTGCTAAATAGCCTTTCTGTTCCCTTTACTGTGTTGTTTTTGCAGAGAGAGGATAGTCAGGTGTTGTTCTCTGCCATGCTGTCTGAATGTGTGACGCAGGAGTGTCCAGAGATGCTGCCCACGTATATCGCCATCGAACAGGTGCCACATAAACACTATGAATTACTAGGGAACTGACCGGTCTTGGCTTTCACACTGGGTTATTCCAATAAATGCAGTATATTTTCATTCTTTAGTGTAGTCCTTCTGTTTTTGCATGATAAAGTTCCAATCAAACGTAACCCCTCTCAGGCAGTGGGCGCTCTGCGTCGGGGCGACATGCTGCAGACCTTCCCTCTGGTGCAGCTGCGCCTGGTGGCGGACCTGTGGGACAGCAGGGTGCTGCAGGGTCCTGCCAAGCGCCACATTGCCCTGCTCACCTCAGAGCTTCTGCCGGTCATGAAGAACATGGTGGATGCTGCGTTGGACGCGTGGCTTAAAGGTAGGAACAGCGAGGATGCTGTGGTGGCTGGATGCAGGGGTGTGGTCGGGCAGGTAGTGCTTTAGTAATTATATAACCTGGCAGCAGTTTAAGTCATTTATCAAATATCACATTCTAACCTGTTTTAATTAAATACTGGTTAGTTCAAGGTAGAATCCTTAACCAAAGTGAAACTGACAGTAGAAGCACTCATTGTTTGAGAAATATATCAGAACGAACCTCAACTAGAGTTTGTTCATGACGACTGGAACATGCTGGATGTGTCTCAGCTTGCTCTCAGGGTGTAGCATGCTAATGTCATGGTCTGGAACTTAAAGTGCTCATGAATGCACTGAAGCAAACACACATTCCACAGCTGCCTAATGCACACGAAGAGGCGTGGGAAACAGGTGAGGTAGTTTGATGAGACCGTAGCTGACAGATGTTTCAGCAGCAACCAGCCTGACCTAAGTCATCAGGAATGCTGCTGCTCCCTGGAAGTCAGCGATGAATAAAATGTGTCTCGATTAGCTTAAGGTCAGGGTCCATGAACATGTTTGAATGGCACACAGACTTCTACTTTCATTTTCTCCACCAGACAACAGCTCAGTGTTGAGGCACTACATGAGGAGCGAGGCCCTGTGTAAGGACGCCCCGTGCACCATGTTGGCCTGCTTCCTGGTGTACCGCTCCATCCCCTGCCTCAGGAATTCACACACACAACTGGAGGGTAAGATAAGCACACGCTGATAAGCACAGGCTCACTCCTGTATTTGCATTAAACACACGGCACAAACTGATCGTGTTGGTTATGAATTAAACCCGCCTTCATTTTTGCTGATATGATATAATAAATACCATGACAATATGAAAGTAATTAAAGCCATAGCTTCAGTTTTGGCACTGGCTTCATGGAGTGTCTGGTGAAATCTCCTTTTGAGCTTTCACACGAACTGCAAACACTTCTGGGAAAAAGATACTGAATTTGCTCTCCCACACGGTTTCAGTCGAATAACTGTTTGAAGCTGAACTGGTTCAACACATTTCACAAAGATTCTGCCCATTAAATGAACTCTGCACCCAATGGCGAAGTCAGAAGTATCTTTTACTCCTTTTTGTTTTATTTTAAATGGCGTACGTACTAATTAACTAAGGAGTAGTTTAGTCCTTCCTCCGCATCTACGTCCTCTAATCAAGCAACATAATTGCCTGTAGCAACCAAATTACATCCTATTCATATGTAACAATGCAAATAGCATGAACACATTCTAGTCTGTTTCGCTTGTAATAAGTCCTCTCTCCTTGCAGGCAGCAGCTCACTCGGCGTTTTGTTGTCGCGTAGCAGTCAGCTGGGCATCCCTATTAGAGACCTGCTGAGGCTGGTGCCCGTCCTGACAGGCTCTGCAGCCGGACCCCAGACGCTGCCGGCCTTTCCTGCTCACGCATTTTGACTCTAAGCAGCTTAAAACAGGTCAGACTGGATGGTAACCTGTTCACAGACCTGCCTCCTGCTGCAAGCAAAGGGTGGGACACGGGACTGCTTCTCACCTGCAGGGACAAATGATCATATACATAACCCACTGTAAGGAGTCCTTTATCTTGGCCACAGCACAGACAGCATGGCTGCTCTTCTTCTGAGGAAGGAAACTTTGCGTCTTTTTCAACGACTAGAAAATAGAACAACAAATATTCAAGTTTTCTATTTAAAACAAATATTTGTATTATTTTTTTGTATTTCACAGCGTGAACAACATTCAGTCTGCAGCAATGATGCAGCACATGTGCCATGTCTAGAATGGGAACCGTTTAATAACAGTGTTCAGTGCAAAGTGAACACAGTCATGTCTAGTCTTGATACCTGTGTAGATTCTGCTGAGTTCAGGCTGCTGCAGTTTGAGGAAAGACTGAAGCAGAGCTATTAAACTAAAAGAACAATTACCTGCACACTTCTTGAACACTGTGGTTTATTCTGTGCCATGTTATGTTTCCAGTGTGTAGATAAGAACACACATAGTAATGTGCATGTCCTGGGTTCTTATTTTAGACTTGTATTAGCCGAGTCTCTGCTCACTTAAACAAAAACCTGTGCAGTTTCTGTTTATCTTGATTGGTTAGCACAGCCTCTGCACAGCTTTGTCCATCATGCCTTTTTCATTTAACACAGATCTTATTGTTGTGGCAGGGATGCAACCAGCGTTGCATCCCTGTGGTCAAGTTGAAGGTCTTTTGAAGTGAGCCGAGGATCAAAACGGGTTGTGGGTTTGTCTGGGGTGGTTCCCCACATGAAAGAAATCCCCTGATCTTCCAGTGGTATTTCTGTAGAAAGACAATGTCGTACACAGAAAAGGGCTAAATTTACTTCTCCTATTCATTTAGTGGGAAAATGCTGGCTATCGGAAAGACGTGTTTATTGGTCATTGGGTTGAAAGTCAAAGACCAATTGGTTTATAGGTAAAACCAAGGATAGGGTACAGTACACTGTAAAGTACAGTTGTAGTTCATGAAGTTATACTATATAACTGCTAATGACCACAGAGTCAGGGTGTTTCCTGCTGCACATTTGCAGAGTAATGTTACGCTTGTTGGATTTTCTCACACATTAGTGTGAATGTTTTGTGTAGTCAACAACGTTAAGACCCAGGGCCTGTGGGGTTTTCCTACTGACACAGCACAAAAGCCTGTTGGTGGAAAACCAAAATCAAACCAGATTTTTATTTGGTTTTAATTCTTGTTGCAACAATTACTTCATGAGGACAATATCAGTCAAATAACAGATGCCAGACATCACAGAAACCCTATAAGAGTTACTACAGTTACTACTTTTCTGTCCATGGACTTTGGTTTCCCAACAGAGTATGAAAACCCCAGTAGTCGGCGTGTGGAAGCATTCAGTGTGTCTTCAGCTCAGCGTCTCCGCATTTTAGCCAACCACTCTGAGAACATTCCATTGAAAATAGAAAACATTCCAACAAACAAGTGATCCACACCCTGCTCTGAGCTACAGCGCACACAGCGGCTCCTCACACAGTCTACATGGTGCAATCGTTGGCTTTTGTTTGCAAAGAGATTCAACAGTTTTCTGAGGACGCATATGCAGACGGAGTAAACATGAACTCTCTTAGTGTTTCTATCATGGCAGATGTGGAAAAGTGCAGTATAATGACAAGCTGCAAGTCTGCTCCGAGGCTGATCCCACTGGTCAGGGTGGATACAACACAGGATTTGAAGCATCTGTTAATCTCTGCATCGGCTGATCCACCCTCTTGTACTTCCTGCATAACAAACTAGTACACAAAGGCTATTCCCTACAGCTTAGCCTTGAAAATTCCCAAAGCGACAAGTAAACATGAATTTTACGTCACTTGGATGACGCATGTGAATCGTTAATTCCCACCGAGAACATGGACGACATGAATCTACCCAAGCAACTGACCAATCGGAGTATAAAGAAAGTACAGTAGTCATTTCAATTTAAGATGTGAGCAGTTTCTCCTTCAGGATTTGTGCCAACTGCAAACGTACGTGATGATTACAGTTGCAACTGTGAAAACTTTGCACCAACAGTGGATCCCATGACTGCTTGCGTGCAGTGGGATAACAAAGCACTGCATTTATCAGCTCAACATTTCCTCCTGTACAGTCAATGCTGATCTCCAAGCTACAAATAATGCAATAGTAATGAGCTGTTTCCAGACAAGGTCACCATAACAACTGATGATAAGAGCCCATGTTTTCTGTTTGCTCCTCCACCTCCTAAGAAAAGCTTTAAAATAAAACCATAAATACATTTACATGCAGCACAAACTAAATATGGAAGCGAGGTTGATCAGATTAGGCCTGAATCTCCCGGCCACCTTTATTGACTTCTCATTGTGTCAACATGTCACCTGTTTGACTGGGTGTCCAATGTCGCTTTGCCTTTGGTTTCCTCGCCTGATAAAGTGTGCGTCTCTCTGGAGACACGTGCTGTTTCAGTCACCATGTCTTCATAAACATTCCAGGGAAAGGTCACATGACACGAACCAGTAAACAGCCAATCCAGGGCCAACAGGAAGTGCCACAGCCCACGAGCGTCTTCGCAATAATCAAAGTCTGATGTCTTTTACGGCCATGGTGTCGCCACCGGGGAACATTTCAAACACTGAGCTGTATCACAGCTGTGGTGCTGTCAGTAAATGGCCTAATACTTGGAGAGGAAGGAGCTATTGTAGATCTCATGCATGCAAGGTGTTGTTGCATGCGTGTATAAAGGTGACTGAGTGCCTGCGTCAGGTACACACGCCGTGTTTACACTAATCTGGTCCTTTTAATGGGTTAAATAGAGATAATTGAAAAGCACTGATAATATACACTGGGACAATAATCCAGGTTTTCCTCCGAATCAGTCAAATCAATAGGACTGGACACATGGAAGAGTTCTAGTGCTCATGTAAGTAAATGTGAATGAGTTTTGAATCCAGAAGAATGTAAGATTGTGTAATATTGTGGCATTCGTGTTTTGTCCTAGACTGCTCAGAGGCTGGTGTTGGGAAACACACAACCTTGACTGAGTCCAGTGTTTGACTGTCTGTCTGGACTGAGCCTGTGGGAAAAAGAGTGAAGGCTCCAGGAAAAAACCCTGTCGTGTTTGTTTCCACAATAATCCCGTCTTAAGAGCGTCGCAGTGAACACGCCCTGAGCCCTGTGGCTTTTCTCGTGTCTTAACGTTGCACACAAGGACGCACAAATGTGCATTTGTTTTGTTTTAACCTTTGCCTACACAGTCAAATGACTCTGGTCTGACAGGAGGCGCCCGGTGCAGACACACCCTAACTGAAGACCACCAAAGAGACACAGCGCGGAGGGGTGACACAGATAAAAGGCCAGTTTACGCTCATACTGGATCACTGCCATGTTCCAGTCCACGGCAACACACACAAATCATTCTCACTGGTGTGATGAAGGATATTATGGGATGTTTCACAGCAGCGTTTTTGTAGAAAGTGGGCAGTTTCTCTCGCTCACCGTATCTTAAAACCCAACAAATCCATCACTTCAGTGCGCAATGAAAAAGAGATACTGACAAAGGATGACGCTCCCAAACACTCAATAATTGTTCCCCTCTCTCGACTTCTGAGCAAGGCATTAGAAGGTAAATGAAACAAGCTACAGGGAAGTCACCCTAACCTTCTGCACAACTTCTGCTTTTTCTGTGTGTGTTCATGAATAAGGGCCGAATTTCCCTGTCACTTAATGCACAACGGCTTTCATATATTTGCATAATGTGCAGTATTAATATGATGATGTCATATTGTTGTGTTTGTTAGACTCAGGACTGTACAGAATTCTCCTTTTAGGTAAAAAGACACACACACACACACACACACTAGGATTTAAATGTGAGTAACAATGAAAGAGAATCATGTGCTGAGGTCACAGGAGCCTCTACCTTCCAACCATTCTTTGTAAATGAGTCAAGGCGTAAAAAATGCCCAGGATTCCAATTACGCCTCCGCGCGTAATGGAGTTTTAACTGGTAAAAACAGAGAAGTCCATTCATGAGTGCGCGCTGTCCCGGTGCAGAGGGACGGACCGGTGGGTGTGACCTAAAGTGCAAATATGTACGAGCGCGAGGCTCAGGCGCGTCAGTGTGAATGGTGGCGCCGTCGCGAGCGGACCCGGGGCCGAGATGAGGCAGCGCGACCCGCACCAGAGCACATGCGCTCACGGCGACTACACTCGGCCGCGTGAAAGTTTGAAAGTGAAACAGTGTGTGTCACGTCACGTTGGTGCAGATGCGCGCCTCGTAAAAGTTGGCAGAGCTTAAAAAGAAAAAACAGAGAAAAGCGCGTGCAAACTGTTCACCTGGCGACAGTGATGCGGGGTAAGTCTGGCACTTTTCTTTCATGCATTAAAGGCATAAACTCAGATAAGTCATGGACGTAACAGCTGTGCTTCCTTCAAAGTCCAAATGAGGAAGCAGTTTAAACTTTGATGCAACTCGTTCACCGAGCTGACGTTTGTGCAACGTTGCAGCAATGTTTCAAAACGCTTTTTTGCGGAGCACTTAACGCGGCGTTACTGTTAATTGCGAAAAGGGGAAAAAGGGGTTTTAGGGCCGCGCAACGCTCGCGCATGAGTAAAGGGCGGTTTGCGCAAAGATAAAAGGAAGTATGCGGTGTCAGTGAGAGATAGTAAACCGGTCTTCCTCTTCCTTTTGTATTTTTTAAAAGTTATTGAATGACTTGACCTGAGATGGCTGGCGCTGTCTCGGTTGCGCCGTGTCCGCAGTCCACTCTGCGTCAGAAGCGCACCAGTGAAGCGCTCCACCTGGGTTTTATTATTATAAGCCCGCAAGAAGAATGCGCGCGTCTCGTGAGAACTTCACGGGCCTTTTTTAGTCTGATAGTCTGATCCGTATCAGCGTGTGAAGTATGATTGGAGCGTCACCTCCTGGAAAGAATCTTACCAGAATGGCGTGGGCGTAAATAACTTACTGAAGACGAATTCATTCCGCTACTGGGACGAAATAGATGCCGCGTTCACGTGCTTTCGGAAGTAATAAATCACAAAACAAGTCAACTTCAGATTAAAGCAAATGCAGATGTTTGGCTTTCAATAATATGTCTCTCCCGGAACCAATAAAACAACCTCCCAGAGCAAGTATATTGCATTTATATTTCATTCGCTGTCTCTTCCTTTTTGCCTTAACTTTGATATTTCCAACATTTGCAAGAATGTCTTAACTGACTCTGCAGTGAGCACATCTTTCCTCCTTTGGGTGGTTGAGCGCCTGCCATCACCTCGTATGCCCTCAGTTTGGACTCATTAAAAGTAGTGACTTGTATTTACTGTGTAGTGTGTGTCTGTGTGTCGGTACGTTTCATAATGAGTGAGATGGGATTTCCCTGTCCCTATTTCCTTCATTCATGTGGCTGGAGACTGAGAAGTACAGAGCTGTCAACCCGGAAACTAGCGTGTGTGTGTGTGTGTGTGTGTGTGTGTGTGTGTGTGTGTGTGTGTGTGTGTGTGTGTGTGTGTGTGTGTGTGTGTGTGTGTGTGTGTGTGTGTGTGTGTGTGTGTGTGTGTGTGTGTGTGTGTGTGTGTGTGTGTGTGTGTGTGTGTGTGTGTGTGTGTGTGTGTGTGTGTGCGTGCGTGCGTGCGTGCGTGCGTGCGTGTGTGTGTGCTGAGCAGGTGTGTGTAAGAGTTTATTTAGACAATGTTATTTAAGCAGGCTTTTTCTTTGAGGTCATCTAATGTTTTCCCTGTATGTGTTTGTCCTTGTGCTCTTAAGTCACCAGCGCTGTCGTTTCCTCATTCTGCTTCCTAGTGACCTCAGCAGCACAGGCTTTCTCTCGGCACTTGCACCATTTTGCATCCCCAGGAGGAAGCTAAACGACGAGATGATCTGTAGATCAGTTGAAAAGCTTTAAGTCACCTGCAATGCAGCTTCACAGTCCTTCAGCTCATTTAACTTTGTTTATATGCCATACAATAATATCTTCATGCCTTTCTTTTGTGCGTTTCTCTGGCAATAGCCCATAGGAATGAATCAACTATAACATACTTCATTGCTCTGATCACATTAGCAGATGCCTCTCTCATGCAGCCAACTATGTGTTGTGAGCTGGTTAACATGGAAATGAAGTCAAATCGGGACCCGGCTGATTATAGGTTGCTGCGTTTGCAATGCTTCCGTATAGACAAATGAGAGGACATGTCCACGGGGGGCGTTGCTATAGAGACACAGACACAAATGCGTACAGCCTCAAAAGTGCAGGGTTCATGTGAAGTTCAGCCTCATCTAGTGGGGTCTGTTCAGGTGGGATTTGGGCTTCATTCAAATGGTTAATGGAAATTAAAAAAAAAAAAGTTCTCACAAGCTCACGGCTGAGCGAGCGGCTGCTAACCAGGCCCGGTGGAAGGTTTCACTGACACTCGAGTCTGCACCAGTACCGTAGCTCTACTTGCTGCAGAGGAGCCGATGCAAACCACAGATCGCTCATTGAAATGAAAGTGAACCTTGTTTCTATTTGTGCAGTGACAGAAGCAACTGAGTGGGCAGCTTTTACATCACACGCTGCTGAATTTAGCTCCAGTCATCTCGCTGTGACATCCGACATCCCTGCTGCCTCCCGCTGAGCCCCGGTCCTCGTTATTGGCCAGGTGAGAAACGATAGCGATACTCGCTCTCAACACTGAACTGCTGAATATCAGCGGGTGAGTCCGACTGCTGGCGATCACGCTGACGCCAGGTTATTGGCGCCATTCAAGAGCATCGGCGCGTCGCCCTCATTTTCATAGTCTCACTTTGACTAATCGAGCAGCGCGTCCCTCTGTGGGTTCTCCTCTAAATGAACGCTTTTGTGAACCACAGGGGATGAAGTCACAGATGCCGAAGTGGTTTTCAAGCCGTGGATTTTCCCTCAGCGGCCGCTTCGTTTCACTTCAAGCTGTAGTAGTTTCAGCTGGGCCTTTTAGGAGCTCCCAGTGGCCTTTAGGGACCAGTCTGGCATTTTGGTGTGGAGGTCTATTGTATCTGTCTTTACAAATTAATAACTGTCACACATCATAATCTTTTACCTGCAGTGGCTCGTAAACACATTAATTCACCAAATGTAGCAGAAGCCTTATTTTAAAGTTACGATTTTTATCTGTGTTGGGTCTCCAGCATCTCCTCCGAGCTGCTGCCGCTGCATCGACACTGGACACGTGTCGCCCATGATGCAGTGGCAGCAGCACTTCCCCTTCCACCACCACGAGGCCTTTAGCCTCACATAAAAGCCCCGTCAGGCGAGGACGGGCCTTATCCCCAACATCTCAACACATTTGCAAGAAACAGGATCCTTGTTCTGGGGTTAAAAAGTGAAAACCACAAAATTTGATTTAGGAACTTTTGGTTACGTGGGGCCTTGTGTGTAGGAGGTGTCTGTCTACAGTGTGGTCTTTGTGTATAGGAGGTTGAACGGCACCTTTGAGTGGATTGTCTGACTGTATTAGTAGTGTAGGCCTCAGTGACAGCTTATCATTCTAGCATCTCCTATTATCACACTGTTTTGGCGTAGTAGCATCTAAATGAGTGGTTTACTGACTCTGTGCCCAGGACTGGTTCTGAGTTAACGGTTGATAAAAAGCCCAATGAGATGCTGTTTCCGTTGGAGTCTGACTGAAGCTGCGACGGAGCTGTGTAATATTGAACGCCAAACGCTGCGCAGCAGAAATGACTGGGCCTCGTGCAGAGCCGTCGTACAGGAGCCGGTGGAGAGACCGACAGGAACTGAGCTCTCTCGCTTTTAGTCCAGCCAGAGAGCGCACGGTGACATCACTCTCATACCCCGAGCAGCGCTCCGGCTGTGTCTGTTGAAACAAGAGCCTCTGTTCTGCGCAGTCACACCTAGATGGGGGCAGGTTTTATTAGGTGACCACACTGGTTTACAGTTAGGGCTCACGGCTTCCAGGAAGATGCTGCCACAGGGTGCAGCCAGGATGATGGAGGACGTGTGACAGTTGTGATGAGGGGGGGGGGCGGTCTCAGTACCTGCAGTTTAATAGGCAGCTAACGTTTGCACCGCACACTACTACTGTGGGGTTTTTAGTCAGACCTACTGGTTTCCAGTAAAGACCTGCACCCAGTGGCTTCACAGCAGAGGAAGTGGTGGTGGCATAGTCTGAAACTGTATTCAGAAGAAAAAAAAAGTTCACGCATCATTTGCTTATCTTTAGGTGCACTAGGGTAAATGCTGCACATATTTGCTTTTAATTTCATTGAGCTGTTGCTACAGCGACTTCCTGTCGACGTGCAGAGTGGAGAAAGGGGTTAATTGTTAAAGTCGCAGCGCGCTACAATGAAGGTTGAGGTTTCTGCTCGTAACAAAATGATTCATTCTGAGAAAACACACGGAATATTTATTACAGACAAAAAACAAACGTCTTAGACGTCTGTCAGGAAATTATTCAGGGTGAAAATAGACTTGAAAAGAAAAAATCTTGTATCGCACTGATTAACATTCATTACAGTAGATTTTACTTTACAGTTTTACTCATAACGTAACTTGCATTATGTTATGTTGCCCCTTAGTGGGAAAACACAGGCATTGCATCAAGTTTAGGTCTCCATGTAGAGTGTTGGCATTAAATGAGACTTATTTACCACATAATCCAACATTTTTCACATACAAATACATTTAAAAGAATAAATAACTTTGGACTCAAGCAGCATAAAAGTGTTGTGGTGGGAACTAGACTCTGTCTTGATCCTCACATCCTCTACCTCCACCTGCTGTTTGACTATGAAAGTTGTGGCAGCTCTGAAATCATCATCGTCAATGAAAACAGCTTCAGTAAATGGTAAATTATATGTATGTGTGTTTGTGTGTGTGCATATATTATAAAATAATTTACTTTAATATTTTCTTGTGATTGCGCATAGTTGTGTACAGTACAGAGCGAGTGGATGTGTACAGGACGGACGGCAGGCTCAGTCCCTGAGATCCCACTTTTTGGAAGGAAGTTATGAATTTTCATTGCTATATTAATGGTTAAATGGTTCAAATTGGATCAATTATTCACCAGAACAGAAACAAAGAGACCTGATTATCTGCCAGAAGGGGGCGGTGTTTTCCACATCTCCCCATCAGCTGCGCCTGCAGTGGTCCGTGTTGCCCTGCACCACCAGCATCAGTGGATCCTTTAACCGCTGTCATTTCCCAGGGCAGACCTCAGAGGGGGGGGGGTTATTGACGGGCGCCGGCCGGCCGTATTGACCCGCGTGCCTTCAGACAGGAGCTGAGGGAGCAGTGGGAAGCAGTCAGCTTTGGGTTCACACCGATCAGCAGCCTGGTGAAGGCAGACACAGCTGTGGCAACGCATGAGGCTAATTCAGTTCTTCTATTGATTGAGCTGCAGTTTGACAGTGTGAGAGGTGAGAGGGACGGAGGAGCAGCGGGTTGCGTTCAATGCATCAGCCGGCGCCTGTAGAGCAAAAGCAAAGATGAGCTCAAAAGTCAAAAAACAGCCCTAAATGTATGTATGGGCCCTTTTGTTTCAGATTTATCCCTGTGGGGCCTTTTAGTGATCTGTAATTTGCTTGAAGCTTTTATTTGTCTGACATAAGGAAAACAAAGCTAAATGACAGTGAGTGAAGCCGCCTGGACTTCATCCTCCTCCAGCGTCAGCGGTCGCTGGCGACGTGGCGCTTGGCTTTTATTTCCGTTCCTCTTCCACACAGACATCAAGCAGTCTGTACACGGCTCCTTTTGTGAAAGTCTGACTTCACAGAAAAGCTCAGAGGAAACGTGACAGTTTCCAGCGGGCGCAGCTGAGACGCCTCCAGCTTTTCCCTGCGCTTTAATACAAACATGAAGGTGACATTAGTCTCGTTGTCTTCAATCATCTCATTGGCCTGGTTTGTGTCATTGTGCTCTTACACTCCACCATCTCGCTCAGCCCTTAATGATGGCAGGTCCATGCACTCATCCAATGGGACCACACACACACACACACACACACACACACACACACACACACACACACACACACACACACACACACACACACAGGGAGATCCTCTGCTTCTAAGTGAGAAGCGCTTCGCTCGCCTGACGCCCCCTCCCTTCCTCCTTCTCTGTCCTCCGTCCTCCGAGAGTCTCAGCAGGCTAATCCCAAACACAATAGGGTCCCACTGTAGGAGCTGGAAACTAATAGTGTTTTGACTCGGGAGGAGGTGAGTCAGATCCTCTTTAGTCTGACTCACGGCTGAGACCCAGACTGGGCTGGATGAAGGACAAAGCAGCGCTCTGTGAATGTGAGGATGTGAAGTAGGGACGTATCTGTCAGGTCTCTGGAGCTCCTGCACACTGTTCTTCTGTCCTGCTCCACCTCATTGTTGGCAGCATTTACCAGAAGGCCTCTTCTGTCTGCCTTCGTTCTGGGCGTCCAGGTCCGATGCAGTGTTGTAGCACAGGAAACCCTGATAACGCAGAACATCTGACACCGAGGTTTTCTCTTCACATGAAGAAACAGATGAAACCGCTTCTCTGGACTCGCGTCTCAGTCTGTTGCTTATTCCAGATGTTCTGCCCGTGTTGAGCTCAGACTTTAGGCTCATGGTCTGATTGGACACAGTCCAGTTGGACCAGTCACTGACAAACGGTGACACCCGGAACAGATAAAGCTGTAGAACAGGTGGAGAGCAGCGAATTCCACCAGGCTGTGAGGGAAAAGCTATTAAATGACTTGAGCAAAAAACCAAAGCTCCTCCAGATGTTTACCCGTTTGATTATCATGGGACACTTAACACGGTTCATCAAAAGCAGACGTGTGGTTTTCTGTGTTAGACTTAAAACATGTTTTCCCTTTTGAAGTGTTGAAATCAATTTGCATGACTCTTTTTCCGGTTAACATTGTGCAACTGCGTTTTTTTTATCATTTTTGCCGTGTGACCAGGGCTCAGCGCTGTTGTGTAAAAGCAGTGCTTTTGCAAAAGTCAATCAATGTTTTTGGTCACAAATCACACAACTGGTAACTGGTCCCACTGAGGCTTTAATTCCCACACGGACACTAAACATAGACGTGCCTTTCATTTAGACGTGGGGCTGCTGCTCTTGACTCATATGTAGACTCCATCTCCCACAATCCTCCCGCAAGCAGCAGTTTAGCCACGTCAGTCTCTCTCACACACTCAGTTTTTATTCATTTCTTCAGTCCTTGTGGTGAAACCGTATCGCCAGCTTGACTCTGTTTGACATTTTCTTGATAGAGTTGATAAGGTTTCACTTTCTGTGATGGGGCCTGTGTGAGCGGCTGGTGCCCGTCGATGTAATGATGCCGACTCTGTGCATCCTGGTGACATCTGGTTGTAGCGATGGGAGCGTCCGTCGTCCGTGGAGCGGTCCGGTCTCGCTGCAGGCTGAAGGTCCGTCTGTGGGGGTCATGGTGCTGTTCAGAGCTGTACCCTGCTGTTAAATGCTCCCCATTTGAACATTCATGACTTATCCATGTGTTTGTGTGGACTGTCTGAGCGAGCTGCCGTTCATGTACGTCTTGTGGAAAGCGTGCGAACTGCAGAGGAGGACGTGTGCGAATTCCCATGACCGTCCTCCGGAAATGGGGGCTTTCTGTTTCAGGGTGGGAACTCGCTTGTCTCCGTATGTTTATGCTCCAGACGCAGTTCACTCTGTTATATTGTGGATGATTTCAGCTCAGGAGCACGACTGTGATTGTGAAAGTCCCTGAAACGTGGCGAACGCTGCGCTGTAACGTGACACCTGTCTGGAGGCCTGAATATGAGGCAGCGCCGGCCGCGTGCTCGCTCAGCATCAGCCCGTGGTTTGGCTTTCACTTCATCTGTGTCATTGCCTTTAACCTCTGGCACCGCGGCAGCTTCCTAAATGTCACAGAAGGTGCTGGTCAGAGCTGTGGGCGCAGATGCTTCCAATACTTGACTAAGACGTGACACCAAGTGAAACCATTTCCAGTTGAGCCCAAGTGAATTAGAAGAAGTTCTCTTGGGCCGGGCGTCTGTTCGGGTGCAGGGACTCGTTACTCCTGTAATGACTCGCGTGTCAACAGCCTGGGAGCTACGCTCTAATAAAGGTCTGACAACACGTGCTTTCACAATCAGCCTCGTTTCCAGTTTTGATCTCGTTAGTGGCTGAGCTTCGTCGTCCACGACCGATTAGCTGCTTCAGACGCTCCAAAGGCACGAACTCAACTCAGTGATGTCATTCCACCAAGAGGGTGAAAGGCCTTTATTATGAATCAGCAGCCATTATAGGTACAAATAACTAAAGGTAAAAGTGCAAGGAAACAAGTCACAACGAGAATAATCAGAAGTTGTTCATTTGTCCTTCCTGCATGAGAAATAGCATCCATGCATCTGGGGAATGAGAGCTGTTTATTACTGAATGTTTCCCATGACACACACAGTGGGGTCAGTCCACGGGTTGACTTCTCAGGCCCTCGCTCGCTCACTCTCTCGCCCTCTCTCTCTGTCTCTCTCTCTGTCGCTCACACACTCTCTCTCTCTCTCTCTCTCTCTCTCTCTCTGTGTGTAAGCAGTTTAAAGCTGAGAGGGCAAGAAAACCTTCAGCTCAAGCTAGAGTCTTTTTTTGTGCTTGCCTCAGAAGTTGGCCAGTCATTAGTAGAGAGCTGTGACAGAGCGTTGGAGGAAGTGGTGGTTGCTGATGACTCAGCCAAGCCATGCCTTTCATTCTTTCTCTCTCCCGTCTCGGCGCTCTCCTCCCTCTGACATCTGCTTTTCTCTGAACATTCTATTCATTCTCTCTTCTTGCTTTATTTTTTGCCCTTCTTTCATTCTCCCGACCCGTTCTCCTGGTCGAGCTTTGGTTTTCCCAGTTTCTTTGAGTTTCTTTGAGTGACTATGGGTGTGTTTGTGTGTGTGTGTGTGTGTGTGTGTGTGTGTGTTGTGTGTCTGTGACACTCAGCAATGTGAGTGGGAAGACAACTGGCTTCCTCCAAAGTGATTAAAACATTCCTTCTCGTCTCTTTCCTCTGCCCTCTTTCTGTCTCTGCTCTTAGTTTTGAGCCTTCCTGATGAAGAGGAGGATGAAGACTGACGCTCCGGTAAGTTAAAGCAAGCTGGACATCAGCACTGACTGGCACTTAGAGACCATACATTCATCTGTTCTTGGTTAACTGTCATTTTAGATCATCTTTGATCAGCAAATGTTGGCTGCAAATGTTTTCCTGATCTACGACAAATTGTCTTGTGTGAATTGTGAAACCTTCAGTTCAGTTTGTTGCTGTTAATGTCCACAACGCAGTTTCTAAATGCCCGTCGGAATGCGTGATTGTGCTGCATGAGGAGCTGTGTGAAGCAGCAGCGTGAGAGCAGATGATCAGTGAAACAGCGCTGCGTTGTTGGCAGCAGATGTCGTTGTCCATCGGCGTGAGTGCGGCCCGACGGAGTGCGGCCCAACGTGGCCCGATGTTTGGAGCCTCGGGAGCTCGTCGGGCGCCTCCATCGGTGTTTGTACTGAAATGAGTGTTTCGGTGACGCCGGCAGGAGTTTCACAGGCCGCGCTGACGCACGTCGAGCAGAGGCTGTAAACAGCAGGTTGGAGCTGCTCAAACGCTGAGCTACTTTCAGGTTTTGAATCAACAAAGGCTTTTCTGCGTGGGCCCGGAGGCTGCAGCCAGAAACGACGGTGCATGTGAAGAGGTGATGTGTTGCACATGCAGCCCTGCGTAGAATTGCTTTGCAAAATTGACACTCGCAGTTCAAGGCGTTCTGTCCCAAAACGACGCGCTGTATTTAACGCGGCGCCCGTGGAGTCTCACCGGCGCCAAACACGCAGCGTCTGATATCTGCTGAATCAGCAAAAACGCTGACTGGGACCTGTGAGGGTCCGTTTGAAGTGGTGATAATATTACTGGACCATCCACAAAATGGGTGGCCACGTTTCAAGATGACAAACCTCAAAGAAGCAGAGTTTTGATGCTTCGGCTCATTATTAGTGTGACCACTATACTTTGATGCAGGTTGTAATGTGTAATCCACACCCCAATGGTCCAACCCTCATCTAGATCAGGACTAGTCTTAGTCTGAATGTTCAGGCAGCGATGAATCATCTCACAGCTGTTACTTATATGTGTTTGCACCTTTTCCACTTTAAAGTCTTATGATGCTGCATCAGCGGAGCCTAAAGATAGATTAGGCCTAATATGCAGCCACTGTGTGCTCACAGTGATGCTACACACACACACACACACACACACCCCTACGCCGGCCCTGTTCCACCAAGGCTTCCCCCCGTTTACCGTAAATGTGTGTTTTTGTCACCTGTGGGCCTGGATGAAGTGATGCAGTTAGTTTTGGTATCAAGTCCTTGGCCGCGCGTCTCCACCGACGACAGAGCGAGAGCAGTGCAGCGTGGGTAGGCGTGGGAGTACGGGGACAGAGATGACTCAGCTGCCCTGCTGCCGGGTAGCGAAGCACCAAGCTGCCTCACACCCCCGTACCTTTTAAAAATGCTCTCTCTCACGTCGCTTCCATTCACGCCAGAGCCCTGGCTGTCAACAGTCGCCCGACGGCCGTGACAGTGCAGTGAACCATTGACCAGGAACCTGGAAATTCAGTTAAAACTACAGTATAATACGTAGCAGCAACCTCAAATATCCACCTCAGCCTCAACAATCAGAGTCCATCATATGTGAAATGCTACCGTAGGAGACACTGCTTTGTCTCCTGTGCTGCTGTATATTGGACCCAGGGATGAATTTAGTTAATATTCAAATGTCATAAATAATGAAACAAATACCTTCAGCTGTGTAGATATGATGAGCAAAGCCACCCCTTGCTTGAATGATCAGTTTACTTCACAGTCACAGGCACCAATGGCTTTGAGAGAGTCACAGTGTGACAGTTAATTAAATATATGTCGAAGAGAAATCAGTCCAGACATTCATGCTTTTTGTTTGGCTACTATTTTTGTTAAACGCCACAAACAATAATTCTGAATGAATTTGAAATGACGAAGCTTTTGAGCTCGAGTCTGTTGTCAGTAGACCAGGTCATGCAGCATGTTACTGTGATTGGAGCCTAATCCCAGCTCGCTGAGGGTGAAGTGTAGTTGATTTGTTCCTTTAATCCTTTTTCATTTAATGCTTCGTCTGACACAATCTGACGCATTTTGGTTTATTGTAAACTTCCCAAACACAGCATCAAATCTCTGCCTGTTTTCAAGCTGTTTGTCATTACGAGTCCTGTATTTGTCAGACTAACTGAATTTGGCTGCATCTTCCCTTGAATTAAAGTAATTATTTTTATTATTGACATCTTAATGTACAAGATTCAGGGTTTCAGATCTTGAATTGGAGACAGATGAGCTCAATCCGTTACCAAATCTGCCTTCTCCATATGAAGCGAGGCCTGACTTTTACCGCAGGAGCTGTGACTTGGCCGGCGCTCATATTAGACACGTCAAATTGCTGCAGCAGCATTAAAATTCATTTTCCAGCTGGGCTGAGAGAAATGTATTTATATATGTGAAGGCTTGCGTTCACGAGATAAGAGCAGCAACAGAAGAAGTGAGACCTCGCTATGTGTCATCCCGAGAGTTAAAGCAGAAACGAGAGGGCGCAGAATGACTCTGCAGCGCGTCTCCCTCGAGGTATCCAGCGCTCACCGAGGCCGCGCTGCTTTACATTCTTAGCCAAATATTCCTCTGCAGATGTGGCATCTAAACCAAAACACGGGCAGATGACGGCACGCTTTGAAGCCAGGCTCCGGGGATAATGTACAGTCTGACTGACCATGGAGCCCTGGTGCTGAATCCAACATGGCGGCTCATTTAAAATGGTCTCATTTGAATCAAAAATACGTCAATGTTCTAGGTTGACAAAGCAAAGTCCACTTGATCTGTGCACATGAGCCTTTCCTTGTAATAGCCAGTCCTCATCAGCAGGTGGAGCGCTTCACCTTACGTATTCAAAGTATCCATATGCTCACAACAGGGACAAGGATTGGGCCTGAAAAGTTCATTCTGAAGATCGGACATTGACATAATGATTTTTTTTATCTTTTTATCATAAAGTCCATTCAGAAGCTTAATTACAGGAAAGAGATGTTATTTACTTCTCCTTCAGCTAGTGAATGAAGTTTGTTCATTTTGTCTGAATAGTGAAAACCCACTAGTAGAAGTAGTAGTAGTAGTAGTAGTAGTAGCAGTAGTATCCTCACCTAAGTAAAAGCATTAAGTACCCGTGTGTTCTCTACTTCAGGGTGTTTGCTGCACTGTTAAACTGGGCCTCATCAGAAACGAGCCGAGCGTGTGGTGTTTTCATGCTGTCGGGTGCTTTACTGTAAATCCTGCGCTGCACGGAGAAAAACACGCCGCATTAAAACACAGTGAGAAAAACAAGTGGAGGGGACTGAAACGGGGCCAGAGGCGTCTGCCTGCAGCTCGTCAGCGGCGGCGGCGGCGGCGAATACGCTTGAAAACCCGTCACGCTGTCCTTCAACGGCCTCGCGTCGTCCGGATCCGTGACCCAGTCATTTCGCTCATAGGGAGACGCTACAAATGACCTTCATTGGACTTGAACTCAAATAAGCTCCGATCTCAACCGCCTGCTGTTATATATGAGCATGAGTTTGCTAACAAGCTGGTTCACGTGCACCAACGCCACGGCCTCGGCTGCGCTGCGTCCCTGAATGACGGTACGAACCTTCAGCACTTCAGAGATGCGTCTGCAGCCTCTCGTGAGTCACACGTCGGCTCAGTGATCAATAAATGTCAGCGCCGAGTATCCTGTGAGGGTGAAAACGGTAGTAGGTCACTACTCGGTGGGCGTGCGTGGGCGTGTGTGCTCTGTTGCGCCTTCACTCACGCTCCGAGATACAGTAAATGACTCAGACGTCACCGCTCGCCGCTCAGCCTCACTTTTCACAAGCTCGTATTCTACGGTTGCGCTTTCTCATTCGTTGGCTTAAACTCCCAGGTGAGAATGACTAAGGCTCCCGGGTCGGCGCTTTGTGAAATATGGAGGTCATGGGGTTCAAGTATGTGTAAGTGTGTGTCAAACTAGAACCTGGGTCTGTGCTGATGGACCGTCAGTGACTGTCAGCCTCTAGTGGCCTCTGTGCAGCATTTAGCCGCTTCACAGAATTAAAGTGAATCCACGCGTTTGTTCCGTTTGGAGCCTATTGATTCCACACAGCAGGAGACACCGTACAATAACAAGGATATTTGAAATCTGCATCCAAATGGATCAACAAGGTGAACAATTAGAGCCTCGAGGATGAATCTATTCATTGTTAAATACAACTGTTATAATAATAATAATAGCAATCATCCAGGTTCTTTAGTGAAGATTATGTAGACAATAAAAAAAAATAGATTCTGCTTTTCATGATTGTTTATTAACACAAGATATTTTAATGCATTCATGTTCCAATTAATTCATAGTTGTTGAGGTTTTAACCATTAATCTTATGTACATTTTTTATATATGCACATAGAAATAATTGATATTACATCTGACTCATCACTACTCATAGTAATGAGTGAGATTCTGCCTCATTCGTGGCAGAAACTCACAGTAGCCTCATTTCTTTGCTGCTTCTAGAAACTCTCATTTTCCACACAGGCCCAAACAACAAAAACAATAACTTTTGCATCGTCCTCCACTTCTCACCACGCGGTTTCAGCTCCGGCTCAGGCTGCACCTCGTCTGCCTGTGAGCTGACTGTTCTTCTTTGTAGTCCACTGCTCCTGGGTGACGGAGGTGTCTTCATTCTGGGAATCATTAGCAGAAACAATTCCACCTGTAACAGGATACTAATCATCTGTACCATGAAAGCATTTGTTTAGGGAAACACTGGTTGCATAAGCAGGTCCGGTCAGACGGCAGCGGGTGCTCCTTCAACACCTGAGCAGGCGGCACATTATGATTATGGACTTTTCAGTTAGAAGAATTGGCTGGACTGTGTCTGGAATGGAACCGGCTCCAATTAGTGATGTCAGATATAACCTTTCTTTGTAGTCATGATAAAAAGCAACCTAAATGCCAAGTTATGAAGTCACTCTTTCATATCACTGCATAGTGATGAAGGAAACGGCCTGTGTTCACGCCATCGCTGCATTAATGCATCACGTGGGCGGCGTTCACGGGGGGCGGTTCTCGCTGTGTGGGTGTTTAGGGCGAGGTCACGATGCTTAAACATCAGCGTGTGTTCCTCCTTGACGCAGAAAGAGACTTAAAGTGATACAGACGTAGAGGTAGTTTGAGGTTGTTTCCACTAGAGGGCGGTGTCTCCTCACAGAAAACAACAGGGCCCCCATCAGCTTCCTTTTTAGACAAATACCTGCGTCTAAAATACTTTACACACAGGTTAAAACGTTATTATTCTTTTCCATCATATATATCGTCTTTATAAACAGCGCTCAGCCACTAGAAACCTATTTGGAACATTAATATGTCCCCTGTTTTACAGTTCATGTACTAATTTTATGTAAAAAGAATAACATTTTATATAAATCCTAAAAAAAAGATATAATTACAGGACGTCCAGCTGTCACGTGGCGCTGAGTATTTCATTTAAAAGCTGTTTGTGTGTGTTTGTTCTCCTCTTCAAAAACAGAACTGCCTCCTGTGCTTTTACCAAATGTTGCATTTTTCTAATTTCCTTTTTCTTTTTAAAAACCGTTTTAATTTAGTAAAATAATGCGCATTAAGTCGCAAAACCTATTAAAAAATCTCCGCATGTCAGATATTTTTTCAGATGTTCAGATCTGTTTTTAGAATTTTCGTATTTTCGGCCACCTCGTCGTTTTTTCTTTCAAGGTTTTTCTGTGAATCACGGGTTGCTGTTAATTTGAACCGAAGTGAAAACACGCGGGAGGCATTTGTAACGTGTACATGAACAATGCAGTGACGTTAAAAATAAAAATCTGTGACGTTGTAATAGCGTGACGTCGCCATTTCTGGCAATTTTTTGCAAAAAGACCAAAGCGTACATTAAATTGCTTTATACTAATTAGCAGCTTAAAGTTTGTGAATTGTTTGATTTCCCGCAGCTTCAGAAAATTACCCTGTGTTTGAGCAGCAGGAAAATCCACAGCTCTGCTCCGTGGTTCGCTTCCCACTGGGATGTTTTAATGACAGGTGTCTAAAGAGCCTGAAAAACAATAGAAACAATATTCAGACGCTGAACCGAGACACAAAACACTCGTTTAAACGGAACGAAAAATTATTACGATGATGCACAAAAGCCGACATTTGACCAGTGTTTGTGTGTGTTTGTGTGTCTGTGTCCACGTTCATGCCGCCGGACGCGCCGTGCGCTTTATCGCCGGCTCCCGTTAATTATTTATTTCCCATAATATTGTTTTTGGCGAATCGGAAATGTAAAGAATAAAACTCGGCGCTAGTTCGTTTTGTGGTTATTAAATAACAAAACCAGCCGTTTCTTCGGGCTCCGCTGCGCGTTTTAATAACAGAAGTCCCGATTGTTCAATAAGGAGATTATTCATACTTGCAGAAACGTCTTGTGTCGTTTTGAGTAAATAACAACTTCCACTGCGTCTTGTGAAAAATGTGTTTTTTGACATTGTTAACAAGTGATCACCGAGTAAACAACAAAAACAACAAGAACAGATAATCAAAATGTCACGGCCTGATAAACTTCCTGTGTGATGAGAAGGCAGACATTTGACATTTTGGGTTTGTTTTTCCTTCACACACACGTGCACACACACCCACACATATATACATACACGCACGCAAAATTAATGTGTCATATCTAAAAATGAAAAAAAAAAATGTTTTCAGTGTGGCGTGTATCTGCGCGTTTTTAATACGATACAATTATTGCTTGTTAAATTATAATTACGTTTATGGTATCATCACTTTATTTTATGTTTAATTGTGTATTTCCAATAATCTGTTGGTCAGATTTAGCTCCTATAATTATTATTTCAATGTAAACCTCGTATTGCAAGCTAAATTTAATTGTCAGAGAATAGTCGGAATCATTTGACTAAATGGCCTCTTTGTAAATGTGACAGCAACGTCCCAAAACGCATCTAAACAAGCTGTTACTGAAATCCGTTTGAATTTCATTTTCTTTGAACTTTGAATATATAAAGTTTCACATCTTTCTTCTTGTGTGAGTGTGTTTGTGTGTTTCTGAGTCACCTGCGGTCGTGAGGGAGATAATATTCACCCCACTGGTGTCTCTCACTTTAAGTCAGCGTAAAATGGATATTAAATATGCTAAGGGTTGAATGCACATGGGTGGGTAATCTTTTATCTACGGGGCCGGGTATTTATTTAAAGTCCCATTGTGAGCTTCCATGAGAGACGGGCTATTCAAAAATATAGAGTAACGCAGTAGTGGAAAATAAAAGTGGGTGGACTTCAAAGTCAAAACAACAAACTGAAAGAAAAGCCTGTCTAATAAAATCCTACATTTATTTTCTTGCTAGGTGACAAGAGGCACCTCATGAAATAAAAACCTACTTTAGGCACAAAAATAAAATGTAGTCCATCTTGGTAACATTGTTTTCTTTAAAAGTTAATATTAAAATGTGAAGTAAAAGGATTTATTGCTAAGAATATGATCCTAATCCCAGGTATTCAGTCTGTGGCTGTGTGTTGATGTTTATTTATTATCTTAAATCTCAGGCTACTGTACGTTAGAGAGAAAGTGTCAAATGTTGGTTATTATGTCTGTGTAGGTGTCCTTTTCATGACAAACGTGAGTATTCAGCTGCTGCTCAGGTTGACGTGTGCAGCATCAGTGAGGCCGTTCTGAGCTCCATGTGCTGATTCAAGCTGAGTCTAAACATCTCCTTCAACATGGAGAACGAAATCTAGAAGTACACACAATATTTGACCCCGTGGGCTTTGTTGATACACGTGGAGCTCATCTTTAACAGCTCCACTGCAACTAATACATTTCTCTGGTTGATTTTTCTCCTTGCTTTTAAATAATCTGATCTTAGATGAACATCAAGGGAAACGTGTTAGAAAATGTAGTACTTTTACGCAAATGCTTTTAATAAACATGCGGTGAGCAACACCTACTGCGAACCCCCCCTGAAGATCTCGGCCTCAGATGCTCAGTTTAGTTTACTGTGGGAGGTAAAATTACTGTAGTGCAGGTGAGGGTTGAATTAGGGCTGAGGTTTCTGGACGTGGGCATCTCTGAACATGAGCACTTGTTTCAGAGTGCACCACCCGCACTTAGTCATTTTATTTTGAAAATCCTTTCTGCTGTAAGGTTGTGAAGGTTATATTTAAGTTGAAAGTCATGCTGTCAACAGAACAGATCAACTAAAATAGTTGGATTTGTCTAGCAAAAGTATTGACCAATGAAATACACATGAGGATTTTTTTGTGGTAGAACCTAAAGAGTAACTCTTGGATTGATCACCTCCTGTTCAGCCTGTAAGTCACGCTTCATAACACACACAGAACAATATGCACAGGACACAAAAGCAAATTTTATCATTAACACCAGCAAGAGTTGGAAAATGAAAGTGTGTCCTTCTGCGGAAAATGACACGAGCAGCACGTGAAGCCTCAGGACTCGGCTCCTAAACGTGTGTTAGCATTAGCGTAGCATCTGAAGGAAGTGGGTCAAACATGAGGAGCAGCACTGAGCTGCTGTGTCTGGTGTAAATGCTGGCACGCAGCGCTTACTGTATGTACAGCCACCATGGCAGGCGCTGTTGGATCAACCGGCATCAGAGGCACACGGCGTCCTGACACACACACACACACACACACACACACACACACACACACACACACACACACACACACACACACACACACACACACACACACACACACACACACCGTGCCCTGGAGCAGCCGAGTCACCCCGACGTGTGGGAGTGGGAGCTGGAGAGGCCGCGGCGGCGCCCACACCCGCGTCCACCCACGCACTCGGGCACCTTGACCTGCTGCCACATGACACCTGCAGCTATTTACTTATCAAATGAACCTTTTTATTTTTTCTAATTTATTTCACGTGAGCGGAGTTGTCACAGAACATGACGAGGCCTAATAAGCACCTGCAGAGACCGATGCTGTTACCAACCACAAGAAGCATGAAGCGAAAGCTCTGATTATTTTAGTCCTTTATGTCCAGCCAATGATTTCCATTTCATTTCAAACCCATTGGAAATTAATTACGTGTATGATCATTATACATTTTTTTAAAATACTGAATAACTTGATGCAGCTGAGTTCCGGCAGCTTTTCCTCTCTTTGGCCTTTCTTGATATTTCCAGTGACTAAATATTGACTCGTCCATTAGCCTGACAGCGAACCCGCTTCTGCCTCGCTGGTTCATTCCAGTGGTTTGCGTATCGTCCACCGTGACCCCGGGTGACTCACGGGTCCGGCTCTCGTTCAGCTTCAGGCAGATGTTTGTGGTCGACCAGCATTTACTCGCTCACCATCTGACCAGCAGAGGTCCAGCTGTTCCCGTCGCCATGGTGACCGATGCAGCACTCGCATCCTTGTATCAGCAGTGAGTGCTTCCAGAATAGAATTCCTCGTAGCACGGAGCAAGTTGAATCCACAGACCTTCATGTCATGTAAATTGAATAATTGGATGAAATCCTGTTTTATTCGGTTATTTCTGAGCTGAGTTCAGTCCATCCACAGATGCGGCGCTGACGTGATCTGTGTCAGTCCCTGCAGAGTGCAGTTAACCACCTGGCTGAGCTGTTCTGTCACAAATGTCACTTTCTCTCTGCAGGTTGATGCACTTCCTGACGTTCCACGCGCGCTCAGCCTGGCATTTACAGCAGACGAGTGTGACCTTTGAACGTTGACATTAAGAGAGAGAGAGAGAAAAAAAACCTCATTTGAATCTTGCACACAGCTGTAAATAGCAGGTACATCACCCTGTTACTGGGTCTAAAAATATGCAGTTTTGCAAACAAAAGAAATGGTGTTGGAGTGTGCGACTCCACCCTGCGCACAACGAGCCCCATGTTTGAGCTGCGTCCTGGACAATAAACCCATCAGAACCGTTTGGTTGATGTAGAGAAAAAGAACCTGTGTTGTTTATTTCTAAATGATTAGACCTTTGGCTTATTGGCAGGCAAACATAATTCAATAAATAAATACATGCACTAATTATAACAGTCAAACATGACTTAATATTTAAAAACTAGGATCCAGCTACTTTGCCATCCACATTATCAGCCACAGTATTTAATGAATATATAGTGAAAAATAAAAAAGGGCTGAATTCAAAGTGTTGAGAGTTCAGGTGAGAGGAGTGTGTGGGTTGGATGTGCTCCACAGATGGCAGAGAAACACACACACACACACACACACACACACACACACACACTTAAATGTCAGTATGCAGCAATACCGTTCTCTCCTTGAATAGTAAGGCAAGGCCTGAAAGCCACAAACCTTTCTCAGTTTTGTTTTTCAGAAGCTGGCAAAAGAAAAAAAAAGCACTTGTTTCACCTTGAAGCTGCGTGAATATGGCTCGTTTTGAGCCAACATTCGTATTCTTGGAACACAGATCTTCACCGCTGATCGTCGCCTTATTCGTCAGACGCCGCTTGTGACTGATTTCTCGCAGGCCGTCGGTTCCTGGCGGCCGGTCGCGAGGCAGATCCGCTAATTTCAGGCCCAGCGATCATGTGCCGCCCTCTTATCTGATCCGCGCCTCATTGATCTGGAGCTGTGTCACTGTCAAAGCAGAGCTCTGAGTCATCGCCCTCGGGTGGACTTTCCCGTGGTTTTCTATCATTCATCAAACGCGTCTGACAGCTCGCGTCTGGGTTCTGGAGCAGACGGGCTCTGTGTGGAGCTGTTAGCCTGTTCTGACCCGGCCCGCTCTGCTGTCTGTGCTGGTGTCGGCAAACTCGGAGCGGTCCGTTGGCTGCTCAGCAAATCCTCCCGAGGAGCGTGTGCCGTGGGTCTGCCTTTACCCGTTTGATTGACAGCTGACCCTCCAGGACGTCTGCAGACACACCTCAGTCCATGCGTTGGATCCCATTATCCCACCAGCATGAAACGGGCCAAACGGGGCTTGTGGGCTTTTCAGAACGTTTAGGACTAGGGCGTCGCCTGATTGGGGAGATGCCCCCCCCCCCCGGTCATCGCATTGGAAAAAAGCACTTCTTCAAAAGCGAGCACAGTGTGTTGCAAACGGCTTTTCCTCTGTGGGGAAATACGATATGGGTTATAAAGCAGTCGCATGTTCTGGTTGCTGCTGAGAAAACAGAGGACGGCCTCTGCAGTGTCTGGTTGCTGAGGAAAAACATCTGGTTTGCTGGACACGTCACCGTCTGATCAGTAAACTGTTGTTTGCTTGTGTGTGTGTGTGTGTGTGTGTGTGTGTGTGTGTGTGTGTGTGTGTGTGAGACCTCTCCCACTCGTGGTTGTCTTGTCTTCCAGACTGTAGGTGGCCAACAGTCTTTCACATCAGGACAGCGAGACTTCTGCAGGCCGCCAACACACACACACGCACGCGCACACGCACGCACGCACGCACGCACGCACGCACGCACGCACGCACGCACACGCACACACTGATGCTGCATGTTTAAGCATTGTCTGTCCATCAGAGGACTGAGCTGTGCAGCGATTTGTTGTTACAGTTTGTCTGCCGTTAGTTTTCACCTTTGCATACATTTCTTGTGTGCAGAGAATCAGTTGAAGTTGTGTGGAAGAGTGGTTTGTTTGATAAAAAAACTCAAACCCACACTAAAGGTCACAGGTTTGAATCTGGCAGCTGTTTGCTTGAAAAACCATGGAGTGTCTTCAGCTTCATATTCATTAGCATTGAAAATCATTTACCAAAATGATGTGGATTAAAAACAACCCTGTGATCACGTAGTGGTTTATGTGTAGTGACATTACTTTTTCATGCAGTTCCTGTTAAATTCACACACTTTTTTAATGCTATAGTTTTTCTTAAATCTGATCTAAGTGCTCCTTAAATTTACCAAAACGAGAAGGTGGAGTCTCTACAGGATTTTATTCCACCGGATCAAGTTTCCCCAAGCATTTCCTGTGATTTCAAAAAAAATCTGGATTGATCCAGTTTTGTGTTAGTGGCTCATCCACTCATGGACTGAGCTTCAACTCCCACCGGCTCCTCTCACCTACAAATAAGAATGTTGTGCTGTGTGTTTCAGGTGTATTTCACCACAGATCAGGCCTGATCTGTGGTGAAATACACCTGTGATTTAAAAAAAAATCAGGCCTGATCTGTGGTGAAACACACAGTGCTGCTGATTCACTCAGATCAGAGCAGACAGGCCTCTTTGTTTCTAGATCCTTCCCTCTTTGCATATACGAAGAGCGTGGGAGTGGAGGTGCACTCTTTTATAAGCTCCGCTGCACGTGGAAGCTGCTGGGAGCTCTGTTTTCATCTGGATGACTTTATTTCACGGCATTTTAATTCACCCTCCACCAGCCAAACAGAGGTTCACCACAGAGCGCCGTGACCTTTAATGTTCACGTGTGCGTTCGTCACCTTCTGATTATTTCACAGAGCAACGCACTATTTCCACCCATTTTAAATCAACCCTAAAACAATTTCCTGGCCTCTAAATGGAGGCTCAGAGCGGTACTGAAATAAACATTGTTTTGCAGTTGATAATTATCTGAATTTAGTTTCAGTGTTGCTGGTGGTTATTGAAAGCATTCATAAATGTGCAGCAGCTTGTTTCTCGGTTCTGCACATACAGTAATAAAATGTCCGATCACGACGGGTTGAACTAATTTCACTTCTCAATTAGTAAAATGCAAAGTGAGCATCTTTATCATTTCAGCTTTACTCTATTAAATACATGCAACACACACGCTGTTTACGAGGGACCTGCAGCTTCAAATCTCACAGGAGTTTAGCTATTTTGCTACAATATAAAACACAAGAAAACCATGAGCTACTTCTTAGGTGAGTAATATTGTTTCGCGTTCTTAAGGGAACCTGAAAAAGACAGTAAAGCCGTTTCCTGCTCTGTCCGTCAAATGAGTTTTATTGAGAGCGAGGGCGACAGACAGGGTCCGATCCGTCGCACGCCGTCCAGGTCCGGTCCTTGGTGCCGAGGGGCCTGTTCCGCCTTAAATGGGCTGACGATGGGTGTGTGGTGTCTTAACACCATGGAGTCATTGTGCTGTTGCAGCCCACCGGTGGCCCATCATGCGTGTGGTGAGGTTTCTCCGCCGGCGAGAAAAGGGCCGCGCTGCCGATGGTTCCGCGTGGCCGGGGCGACCATGCAGCGAGCATGAACGCGTGGAAGCGCTCCACAGAGAGGCCTTCACTCGTCATCTCCGTCGGAGCCTGGGTGTCCTCACATCTGAGCGCGTGATGCTAATAGTCTGAAGGGTTTAGAGAGCGGCGCAGTCGTGTTGCATTCTGGGACTTTATTTAATGTAAACATCCTGGGAACGCGCGGATGAGTGTGGCCTCGCTCGGTTTGTTGCTGAGAGCAGGACGCGGTCATTAGGCTCAGTACCGGGCACATTCCAGTGTCTTTTCCACAGTGAAAAGCTAATGGGCTGTAATTAACCTATCTGCACTGGCATCGCTGCTGAGCTTCATCGTGTTGCACAGTCAGCGACTCTGTGATGGTCCAGCCATGTTGCGACTGCTCTGGCTTTTTATGAGCAGTAAAGCTGTGGAGTCCAGTTGAATCCAGTGAAGCCGCTCTGTCAGTGTTTCATTAAGCGACGATGCTGCCGGAAAGAGTGGGAGAATTTTTCCAAGCTCGTACAAGTGGAATTAATTACAGTGGCCTTTTCTTTGCATGGACGTATTTGACAGGTGACTGATAGTCTACAGGACGTAATTGGAAGCACATGCTGAGAGCCCTACTCGTTAACTTTCCAAGGCTGATTCACCTTGTGCGTCACGGTCCCACGGCCCAGAAGCAGAAAGGCGTGCGGGGGCGGGGTGCCCGACTCAGGCATCCTGATCCAAACCCGATCCTCCCATGGCTGAACCCGACGCGCCCACGGACGGACCGGGTCGTGCAGACGCAGCCTGCGTCCGTGTGGAGGTGTGTGGCTCCGGCCTAAGTGGTTGCGCTGCTCTCACCACTTCACTACTTCAACAGACGGTGGTGTCATTTTCACATCTCACTTCAAAATGGAGCGTCTGTTTTTAGGCCACAGCTCTCCTACGGACTCTTGTTTTGTGTCTGTACAACCTCCCACATTTGTCTTAACTCGGCTGTTTGCAGCAGCTCCTCGTGCACCACAGCCTCGTCGTGTCGTTATGTCGCACTTCTCTTTCTGTCTCGGCTTCTTTCATGCCTTTTTTTGTGCCCTCTTTTTTTTATCTTTCACTTTTCTCTCAGTTTATCTGCTTCAAAATGGGAGAAAAGTATTTCTGTAGTCGCAGTGAAACTGAATCAAAAAGAGAACTACTTTGATCGATGAGGCTTTAAAGGTGACATGATTCAGACTGAACCCACGACGTAGAAACTAAAGCTTCAGAGTGAACTTTAAACTATGACTAGGGAATAAAATGAGTGACAAAAACACAATGTTAAAAAAAGGCTTCCCACATTAAAGTTTTATCACTTTCACAATTTCCCTGCTCAGTTTTTGAATTTAGTTTTGTGTTTTCAGTGTTTCCTCTTTTGGCTTTTACTCCACAACATCACCAGCAAAATTCGAGGTTTGTAAATGTGGGCTGAGTCTCACACTGACTGCAAACAAAGACACGAGGACACGAGGAGGTGTCTTTTATTTGCTCTAATTGCTGGTAGATTCTAAAACGAAAATCCTCCCACAGTATTTGAGGAAATGAAGCAATTCCTTCCTTCTGCGTCGTTTCTCCTCCGCGTGGCGTTGAAAATAAGAGCGTCAGAAGGAGGAAAAGCTGCTCGGGCTCCGCCGGCGTCTCATCCTCTCAGCTTCCTTTTCTCTTTCTCAAACGCTCACACTGCGCCTGATCGCATCAAAGCACAGCCTCGGCGCCGTCCTCTTCGCTCTCTGACTAATTTTGATAGTAAAAGACGCAGAGTAGCGCTGGTCTGACTCCCCTCTGTGTTTCAGGCCACGCAGTCGGGCTGGATTATGCCACGAGCTCAGGTGTGTTTTGTCAAAGCCGTCGTGGGGACGGTCGCCTCCAGCGGCGGCTGCTGACGTCCCACAGAGGCAAAGCCCGTCTCTGCTGTCGGGGGAAAAATTGTTCTGCTCGGTTCTGATCCCAGTTGGACTTCACTGTTTTTATTGCACGTTAGAAAATTGTAGTGGGTTGAGAGAGGGGTTTAGTCACAGGCCCCTGAATGCTACTCGGGGCGCCTGTGTGGAAAACAGAGCAGAACCGTTGGCGTTGGTTTGAAAATAAATGACAAGTAATTATTTGAACCTGCTCTTGTGCTCAAAGTGCGGTTTGTTTGCGTTGGGCTCGTGTTTTTAATAAATAAAACTCTTAGTAATAGTGAAACTCTGAATCAGAATGAGAATAACTTTCATCGATGAGCCCTTTAAAGGTGACAGCTCCTGAGCAGCGGGTGGAGACCTGCGAAATGCTACGAAACGCTTCTTTTGGACGTTTTTACAATCAGCATTTGTGAAAGTTTGATGCATCAGAGTGATACTGTCACTTACTACTACGGGCTTTAGAAGAGGTGGTGAAACACACTCGGCTGTGACATTTAAATTACACTCATTATTTAGAGCTTGTGTAAAAAAAATTTAACAGCTTTAAATAAATAGCACAATATTAATTTTACAACATGATCTGTGTCTCACACTTTGCTTTAATCTGTAAAGTGATTTGTCATATTGAAAGTGAAGCAGACTCTGAAACTTAACGTGACATTTATTTATGTCAAATGAGCTTTTTAATGTGTGTCAGTTTCAAAGTCTCCTGCTCAAAGTGACATGTAATCTGTAACCTGCGACTGTATTTGGTGTTGATTTGTGTCAGACTTGTTTTCTTCTTATAAATAAATCCATAAGTCATACTGAAACTATGATGCTTTGGAGTGATAATATTACCAGAGCACCAGGGGAAATTTGCCCTGTGAAATGCTCGGTTCTCTGACAACCCACTCAGTTTCGACTGGAAAAAAAAATCTTTTAACCTTTTCAGCAACAACAAATGCAAGTTTAAAAAAAAGAAGAAGAAAAAAGGAAAAAAAAGTGAAATGAGCAAAGCTGAGTATTGACAGCAGCTCCTTTTTACACCGCTCTGAGTGGCTTCAAAGGTAAAATCCTGCTGTTTGGTGCAGACTGAGCTAATTCAGCACACGCTCACTGTTAAATGAGTTTCAAATGAGTGGATTTCACGTCTTCTCTCCCGTGTGTGAGCGGCGCGTTCTCGCCCGGTTCGTGACTGAGATGAGCACTTTCAAAATGAGACGGCTGCTTTTCGGCAGCACGTCTCGTCACGGCCGCGTAAAATGTTGACAATATTTGCTTTCACTGACGATCCAGCCGTGAATCATGTAGCTGCGCTCCATTCAGCGTTCTGAGTGATCTGTGGACGTACGAGTGTAAAGCTGTGGCGTGCGACTATTGATCTGACTCTAGTTTTCTTCTGCTGATGACCTTTAATAATTAAGATGTTGAAATTCAACTGGAGAAATTGTACAATGATTTTGCCTTTTCCTGTTTTTGTCTGAGCTGCTGTCTGACTGCGTCCGTGCACTGTAGGTCTGACATCTTCCCTAAACACCACAATAAACCAGAGTGTGATGTTTCTGCTCCTGAGGCATCAGTTGTTCCTTTAATTCCTTTTTCTAATTGTGAGTCAAATGCTTCCCACATGTGGGTTTGGTGAAAAATGCTCGCATGCAGTAGTTTCTTTTAAATATTAACTGTCAGGCGCCCCGTGTTGAGTCTCCCCGATCTAAAATGGGACAATACGTAAATATAAACATGTTGATGGTTTCAGTCAGGCAGGTTGCGTGCTCACGGTCCGTGGGTGGCTCCACTCTGCTGTTTGAATGATCACCTCTGACTTGTTCCGTGTGTGTCTGACTGTGTGTGTATTTATACAGCATCCTTTATTTATTGATCTGTGTGTGTGTGTGTGTGTGTGTGTGTGTGTGTGTGTGTGTGTGTGTGTGTGTGTGTGTGTGTGTGTGTGTATTTTAATAATCTTTGTCAGTATACAGATGTCTGTAAGCAGAAAAAAATATAGTGATAAGCTTTTTATTACTAATTTTATTTTGACTGCTGTGTGTATGTGTGTGTGTGTGTGTGTGTGTTTGTGTGTTTATCTGCACATTTGTTATGTGTTTGTGTTTGTTTCTGACTACTTTTATGTGAAATTTACTGATACAATACATAAGAATATTCTTTAAATGTGAACAAATATATGTGTTGTAGTTTTGACAGGATATGTGGTTTTTGGTGTGTGCATGTTTGTGTGTGTGTGTGTGTATTGCTCCAGTAAGTGCATATATTGAACAGTGCCTGTGTGGCTCTTTGTGTACACATACTGTACAACATTACTACAACTGCTGCAGCATGTGTTAATGCTGTGTGTCTTGTATTTATAAGGCTGGCTGTGTGTGTGTGTGTGTGTGTGTGTGTGTGTGTGTGTGTGTGTGTGTGTGTGTGTGTGTGTGTGTGTGTGTGTGTGTGTGTGTGTGTGTGTATTTATAAGGCTGTGTGTGTGTGTGTGTGTGTGTGTGTGTGTGTATTTATAAGGCTGGCTGTGTGTGTGTGTGTGTGTGTGTGTGTGTACATGTTATTAATTGTGCACATAAACTGTGTGTATTTATGTCTCTTAAATGTGTCTGTATTTTGTGTGTTGTCTATCTGCTCATAAACAGACTAAACGACCAGTGTGTGTGAAATCATGCATCACTGTGAATACGAAGCATTCGGTCCATATGTATCTGTGTACGTGGTCCCGTCTGTGGATGTGCTATTAATTTCACCTCTGCCTTGTCTGTGTGTGTCTTCACTGTTAGTGATATATTAAGTACAATGTGCGTGGGGTGTTACTGTATTTATTAACTGCACTGTGTGTGTGTGTTGTTTATCTGCAGATGCAGCCGAGAGAAAAGTCAAAGGAAAAACCTCCTTAAAACGAGTGAGTCACCAAGTGAATCCAGTGTTAAAGGTAAATTTCCTCACATTCATATCGTTGCTCCATCATTTAGCAAAAGGAAAAAAACTGTGAAGGTTTGTTTCACTGGTTTAAAAAATCAAATGAGGAAAAAATCTTTTGACACATTGCGTTCCATCACTTTCAAGGTTTATTAACAGCAACCACTGTGTGTGTGTGTGTGTGTGTGTGTGTGTCTGTGTGTGCGTGTGTGTGTGTGTGTGTGTGTGTGTGTGTGTGTGTGGGTCACCACCTGTTCCAGCTGACATTTACACATTTAAACGAGGCAGTTGATTGTTGTTGGGGACACATGACCAGGCTAAATTGCTTGTTTAGGATAATCAGCGACGTCACAGAAAGTGTTTCACACACGCTCAGACGCGTGTGATGCTGAACGTCACGCGACACAGTCTGAAACATCATGTTTGCTTCTGGATAAAAATTTTTACATTTTACTGATTTTCTTGTCTGTGTGGGAGCTGAATGGGAGAAAATGAGCCGTGTTTTCACTGTTTGGAAACAAAGCGCATCAGAGCCCGTGACCCGGCGCTGCTCGAACAGCAGAACCCTGTTACACAGCGTGTGGTAGTTAGAAGTAAAAACTGCACGTTGTTTCTAATCTAACGTCACAGTGTTTACGCCTCAGTTCTGTCTGTGCCACAGGATCAACATCTCACATCCTGATGAAAACGTGACAGCACAGATTTATGTTGATCCGTTTTCTTGGTAAGAAACACTTTGTGTCATCTTCACATCTAAGACCAGTTTGAATCCTGGGTTCCAGCTGAAGAACCTGTCGCCATTTTAGGGTGGTCACTTCTAGGAATTCATCTTCCTGGTCCACGCAGACACACTGTACTCGCCTCCTGTTTCCTGACGGAGCCTCTATTGTTCTGCCCGGCAGCAGCGCAGCGCCAGTCGGGCCGCGGCTCCTCGCTTTGAGCCGTGGAACGGGACTGAACCCGGTTCCAGCGTGGCTCTTGCCTGCTCTCTCGTCTTCACCGTCTGAGCTGCAGAATCGTAACGTTGTCGCAGCACATTCCAACACGACAGGGAGGAAGAACATGCAGCGGTGGAAACTCCAGGTCGTTGAGGGCATTCGCGCCGTCAGATGATCCTGTTGTCTTGTCTAAGGCATGATCTAATGTCATTATCTAATGAAGGATCTTAATAATGGGTGTAGTTAAATCCTGGCAGTGTCTGTTACACAAACATGAAAAAACAGCGGCCGCTGTCAGCAGCTGAGGCCGTTTAGCGCATTTACTCCTGTCGTCTTACGTGTGGTGACAAAACGCTGATGTTATGTGTTACTCACATAAATCTCCAGCTCGACTCGTCCTTAACTGACTCCAGACGCCTCGACCGTGCGCGATGACTCACCGGCATCTACGGCAGATCAGTGAAGCGGGCGATTCTTCCTGCAGCAGCGACGTTTGCGCTTTTACAATTGCCCGTGAATATGTGCAGCGTAGTATTGGGTCATAATATACTGTATGTGGATGCTTACGTGCTGGAACACGTCTAGACTAGGGGTCAAAAGGTCAAACGGATGCGACCCCTGTGATTAAGGCAGCACTGCGGGGGGTGATATGAAGGTTATAATGGATGCAGATGCATGTGTGGGTCAGAGATGCACATGCAGTGACTGACGGACATCTAACCAGAGTCTGCTGTGATCCCGGTGACGCGCATGAGGCCAAACACTTGTCCCTTAGTTAAACAAACACTTGCAGCCGCTCCGTCTCGCTTTTATCTGGCCTCCAGGAGGTTTCGGCCGCTCTCCTGGTTTGTTTATGTCATCAGCCTTCGTGTTTTCATTATGCTGGTGTCTGTCGTGTCATAAAGCAGTTAGATAAACACAAAAGGGGAATGAAAGATTCCATAAGGGAGCGTCCGTCAGTGGAGCTCGACAGATCCGGTTTGCTGGAAGCTGGTGGTTTCCTGTTTGACGCTGTTGTGGAGGCCTTTTGGTTGCGACTGGTTCAGAAACCACAGAGATTCAGATTCCTCCCAAAAATAAATAATGCATTCATTCACACCTGTAGGAATCTACATATAATTGTTCTTGTGCTGTGAACGTGCTCAGCGAGGCTCAGGCCTCGTCTGACCTTGGGGTCAATGTGATGGGCTTTTATTGTTGCAGCTCTGATATCGTTCGTGATAACTGATCTATTCTCATATCATTTGTAATTCTTTTTTTGCGTGGAAGTGTGTCATTTAATGTCTCGCTAACACCGATATGAGAACGTCTTGCTGCTGTTGATGGGAGTCCAGAGATACGGACGTCTGCAGCCTCCAGGGCCTCGAGGTGCAGCAGACGGGAGGTTCCGGCTCTGGAATAATAGCCCGGCTTTGTGTCACTGCTGCAGGCTTTACCTGCATAGAATGTAAACACGCCGCGCTGGGCTTCGTGCTGAGAAACGCACCGGCGCTGGATTTTCCCTGTGCTCAGACGCCTCAGCGACTCAGTGATATTAAACCTCTCACTTCCTTTTTGAAGCCGCTTTGTTTACCAGCCAGCGTGCTATTTTTACTGGAGGCCTGCGCTCGCTGAGAGCCTCGCTTTACTGAAAAGGATGCGTCCTCTCCCGCACGTGGCTTGTTTGGAAAAACACGTTGCGCTGCCACTGAGCAGCATTTCAGGCTGTTGTGTGTAGGACGCGGGGCTTTGAACGTCTCGCTGCTAGTTTTAACTGAATTTTCCCAAACGAAACCAGGGGTACTTAAAATATTATTAAACCAGGTCACACCAGAAATAACGCTGCCGATATCGTTTCACCGTTATGCAAATCGTCTGTGTCACGATAAACCACATTCAGCTCAGTGGTGGAAAGTTACTCACACAATTTCAGCACCGTTTCAGAAAAGCTTTAATTAAAAAAAAAATATACATATATATATATACATTTTTTTATACTTAAAGTGCATGCAACAGAATGAGCTTTGTTGGCTTTGTTAGCCTTGTTAGCCTTGTTAGCTTCGTTGCTGGGTCTCATGGTCCTTTGTGAGGCTGTACAGTAGGTTGTGCGCTGCTGGGAAAGCCAAAGGATGCCGCGCCCACGCTGAGTCACATCAGACCCATTCATGACCCTCCAAACTGAGGCCCTAAAACTTCTGCTGGTCAGCGACAGACTGGTTGTGCGTGGGCGCGTGGACCGTGGGTTTATTTTAGCCTTTTGGGCCTTAAATGACATTGGCGACTAGCCCGATAAGCAGCAACACAGCTGCACATACATTTTTTTTACGCCCTGGGAGCATTTGGGAATTTTGCAATGCACGTGGCATTAACGAAACAAAGAAAAGCCCAATGAGCTTCCTCCGCGGGGGGGCTGGCGCTCCCTCAGAGATAAGGTGAGGAGCTCTGTCGCCCGGGAGGAGCTCGGAGTAGAGTCGCTGCTCCTCCACATCGAGGAGCCAGTTGAGGAGGCTCGGGCATCTGGTCCGGATGCCTCCAGGACGCCTCCAGGGGGAGGGGTTCCGGGCCTGTCCCACCGGAGGCCCCGAGGAAGAACCGCTGGAGGGACTATGTCTCTCGGCCGGCCTGGGAACGCCCTGGGTTCCCACTGGAAGAGGAGGAGGTGTCCAGGGAGAGGGAAGACTGGAACTCTCTGCTCAGACTGCTGCCCCCGCGTTCGGCCCCGGACAAAGCGGTTCTAAATAGACGGATGATTCATCTGATCAAATGCCCGACTTTGTTTTTCCAGGTGGCAGCTTTAAGGATTTGTTGCCTTCTTCAGAGGTAGAACAGATGACCACCACAGTGACCTTTCTCTTTATAATGCTGTTTATCTCCAATATGACAGGTCTTTAGGATTTTATTTTATTTCAAATCCTCTAGAGCTGATTGTGTCACCGCAAAGGGAGAAAATGGAATGCAACTGAATTAATATAAATAAAGAGGAGACAGGAGCCGCTCACTGTCCTCGGGTCATGAGGCGTCCTGCCCACACAGCGGCCTTGCTGCATCCATCTGGTGACTGTGAGTGGGAGGGGGCGTGTTTTCAGATGCTGCCTCATGTGTTTAATGAAACACTGACTGGAAGCGTGAGCAGGCTGCGTTGTGTCTGTTTTTTGGGCGACCCTAGGGATGCAGCATTTAGTAGCGGCATGAAGCAGCTCGCACTCATCCAGGACCTTTCAGTGGTTAACAGTGTCGTCGACGAGTCCTGCGACGAGGGAACCTGACGTCTCTGACGGAAATCAGCCGTCGGTTCCGCTGTGATCTCAGCCGTGATCCCTGTCTTTACAAAATCAATAATGTACAGTAACAACACTAACTGTGTTTCAAACCGGTGATGGATGCATTCAACTGTTTCGCACCAGCGAATGAAGCCTGTTGTGTGGGAGGAAAAAGTGCCCTTTGCCTAATGTGATAGAACAAGAAGCAGATGTTTGGCACTTTCACTCTTCTTATAAAAGCCGAATCACTGTGCTGGATCTGCTCGGGTACCTGCTTGTTTTTCTTTGGGCTCAGATCTTGGTGGAATACTTCGGTGTAACGGGGATTTCCTCTTCTGTCGCAGGGATGGAGAACGCTGCACCGCAGGACTGTGAGGCTGGTTTCCACCACAGCGGCCCATCCTGGCGGCGGCGGGGAAACCACCCGGGCCCCGCTCATCTGGTAGGAGCCTGCACGTGTGCCTGCAGTCTGATCACCTCGACGATAAAGTCCCTCACACTACGCCCCGCGTTCCTCCTGAGCGCAGAGAGGAGCTGCAGCTCAGAGCCACAGCAGGGTGCCTGAGCCTTTGTTCTGTGGCTGGTTCTGTGAGGCGGCCCCGCGTTGTCGCCGCGTCCATCCCTCCCGTCGGCAGGCGAGCGCCTTCTCCTGTGAGGTGGAACCAAACCAGTGGAAAGTGAGCGGCTTCAGGTCCGCAGACAGGCAGGAAGCGGTGGAACACGGGAGGTTGGGAGTTCTGTGAATCGCTAGAAGTGAGGAAATCATGGGTTATTTGTTTCTGAGAGCCTAAAAGAGCGCAGTGGATTCAGTTTCTAGGGAATTCTGAGAAAGTTACTGGCAAATCAAGATGTGCAGGAAGTCACAGCGCCTCCATGAGCGAGGAGGAGATTTAATAATTATATTTATCACATGGAGACATGTTCATCTTAATATTTATGATATTATATTAATGATATTTATGAAGGATGTTTTGAGACAAACCCATGTTTCTAAAGCTGAACGGATGCTGATGCTGAAACTGATCTCTGGTCAGTCCATGCAGAGTAAAGGAGTCGAGTCTTAACGCTGCTCAACCACTTAATCAGAGAGGACGACAAGACAAAACGTGGGCTCGTCCATCACTTCACTATAATGAAATGACTGATTCTTATGGAGCGGTCCTGTGATGTAACCTCCTGATCTTTAACCCGGAGCAATTAGCCTCAACGCGAGGGGCGAGTGCTGTAATACCCATGTTCTTTGTAGATATACTTGGAGTGAGCGCTTTCAGGCAGAGATGTGTAGCTGCAGCTGGAAGAGGCCGTTGTTTTAATACGAGCCATGGACCGGTCCCTCGGGTTCTGTGCCGTCGTAGCCACGCGTCTCTGTCTGGTTCCAGGCTTCCTATAAGCGTTTACTCAGCACGAGGAGCAGCGGACTGGGGACCTGTAGGTGCTTCCCTGCCATGTTAGTAATCATGTCTAAGAATTGGTGAGGCAACCTTTCGTAGCAACATCTGAGTCAGATTACATGACTTACCCCGCGATTTACTCACTCCTTTCAGCGACTCGTGTCACCGAAGCTGACGGCCACCGAGTCGCAGTGAGTTGCGTTCTGGACGGAGCTTTGTGATTAATCACCCTGCACTCGCTCACTTTAATCACACCTTTCCCTGACTGTGGAGGTCTTTTTCAGTGGTTAAAGGCGTTTGTCCTCAGCAGACGAACCTGGCGGTGAATGACTGGAGGCGTTCGCTGCTCCGTCTGCTGGAAGTTTAGCTTGAAATCAACAAACACCGGAAAATAATTGGACCGTGTGAGTTGTGTTGGGAGTAAATTCCCAGATGATTTGTTTTCCCTCGGACATCGTCTGGACGTTTGTCTCCATGTCGTTCTTAAGGTCAAAGACACAGATTTAGATATTGTCACTAAGCGTTTTTAGTGTATTGTTGAGTGAATGGTGCAGATCTTTTGTTCCATCTCTGTTTAAAAACCTCGTTGATGGAATTAGATGTAGGTGAAAATTACAGGGGAGCTCACGTTGTTGCACTGGACCTGATGCTGTTACTGAGTTATTTATGGGAGTAACTCTCCTGGACGTCAAATACTGCGATTACAGTAACTAAATACATTTTTAAATATTTACTACAGTATGTGACTGAGATTCTCACTTCTAACAAACCTCATGAACTGTAAACTACAACAGTACAAATGTTCTGTTTGGTTCGGTGCCACGAACAATAAAAGACCTCAGCGTTTTATCGTAAAACGCGAGGGTTCCGTTAATTTAAAAAGACAGTTTTTAATGAAATAAACACCACATGAGGGAAACTTTACCCTAAAACTGTGAGCTCAGTCAAAAAAGGCTCTCGCTTGTTTGTCCTCGGCTGCTGTGATTGGACGCTTTCCAAAATATCATCTGCTAAAAGCCTGAAGCCTAAATGTCTGAAAGCAGCTTTCATCTTTTCTATTGATGCACAGAGCTCAGGGGAGGAGGTCTCACTGTCTGTTGTGTTGCCAAAACACAACAGACAAACCAAGGCTCGGAGTAAAATAGTGAAGTCAGCGTAGTGTGTTTAGACTGGGCAGGTGGGGTCCGCCGTGACTCAGTGCAGTCAATCATTAGCGTGAGGAATAAAAAGTCCTTTAATCGATGTGGCTTCAGCGCTCCTGAAGAGGCCGAGCGGGCGCCAGGTTGTTAAATGTGTTCATTATAATGAACAAGCGCAACGCGACGCACGGATGATTAAGTCCACAGTTTCATAAAAAGCTCACGGTTATTAGAAGACACGCGGCCCACGGTTTCCTCTGGGTTCTTTAATGCTGCGCGCTTGTGTGGGTCATGATTCAAAGCTCGGAAGAAAACCAGGAAACGGCTGAGAGCTGAACACACCAGTCACACATCAGTGGAATGCGGTGGGTTTTTATGGATAAACATGCGTTTGTCCGTCTGCGTCGCGCCCCCGCAGCGACCCACAATGCATCTGGTCGCCTCTTCTCCTCCTCTCCTGCGTGTTAAGGAGCTCTCTCTCTCCTTCTGTTCCAGCTGAACGCTTGCTGAGACAGTCTGGGATCGTGACACGATCATCATGGGACGAAGGCCGACGACCGCAGGCAGCGGCTGAAGAGGCGGCGCTTTTGTTTGGTTTCCAGCCAGCGCTGGGGAATCGTTCGCTTTAATGCTGAAAGGAGGAACGACTTCCGGAGGGTCGACGGGTCACTAAGGGTTTCTTCTATTGACGGTGAAACACCTACTGGGAGTTAATTGTCCAGGTGCTGAGGTTTTGCAGCTCGCCACGCTGCCCTTCCTGCTTGTGGGCTGTTTTGAACCCAATCTCTCCACACCCAGTGAAGTCATGCCGTCGAAATCTGACTGGCGGCGACCACAGCTAAAAACATCCGCGTGGAGGCTTCATGTGGAGACGACCCGAGAAAAGCGGCTCGCGACGCGGCGCTTCCGCACGCGTCCCCGCGCGCACGCGTCCCCGCGCGCACGCTCCACGTACTGTACAGCCACAGAGCGGGTGCTCCGTGACGGGGCATCGGCCCGAATGGATGAATTTGTTCCTCCTCCGTTTGTTGTAAATGAAGCAACTTTGCCAGAATCACAATTAAACGAATGCTGTTAAACCTGGATGTGATGTTATTGTATGATGGAGCGATGCAGGTGATGGTCAGATTGTGACTCCAGTACTTTATTTAAATCTGTCAGCACTGCTCATTATTTCATCATTTTCTTTCTATAAACTACAATTATTTTAACAAATTTTCAAGCACTAGAGCAAAAAGCCAAACATTTGTTTGTCTTGATTATGTCTGTAAAAACGATACAATGCAGGTGCTCAATGATTCTGGAGTTTTCCTATTTTCTAATACGTCTACTACTGTAGTATTTCGCCCACATTTACTAACTTAACTTCCAAATGTGGAATCTACAATATAAACAACAAAATGTACAGTAATGATAGAAAACGGAAGACGAACGTGTGTCTGCGTGAACTACAGAAAGGAGCAAAGAGGGAACAGGAAAGAGCGTGTGAAGCGAACGGGGGGGGGTGTTTGTCCAGTGCTTCTCACTTTGACTGTGGACCGAGAGAAGTGAGTCCTGACTAAGAAAACATGCCAAAAAAACGCAGAGGAAGTCGTGTGCGTTGCTGCTCGGGACCGCAGCGTTTGGAACACGCTGACGCCTGCACGTGTCTGAGCACCGCGGCGTAAACACGTCTTCAGCCGAGGGTTGGAGGTCGCGCGTCGTGACGCTTCCTAGCCACTCCCTAGTTTCACATTAACGTCTGTCAAGCTCAAGGCTCAGCTTTGGAAGTTTGATTATTAGGCTCATTATTTATTAATGCTCCGTTTCTTTCCAAGCTCTTACAGCGTGTGCAGTAGAAGGCTGGTGCAGTTCTCGGCGCTCTTGCTTTTGAAATGCATCCTTATCTTTTTAAGTGGAAGCCCAGAGGAAGGAGGAGAGCCCGTTTTCTGTGCAGAGGTGAAACGAGGTCATCGCATCCAGAGTTCAAGAGTCGAGTCGCACTGAAAACTGAGAAAAGGAAAAAAGACGAGGCTCGTTACAGTTGGTGCATATTAGTTAAAGTAGGTTTCACTTACTGTGATCTGACTGTTGTGAGAGAGTACATATTTCACATTTTACCACATTCAGTGATCTCATAACCTACAACTAAACACATGGAACTTTTATTTTAAATTAAAAAGCGGATATAATGCATTAGTGTCCGGCCTCCAGCAGTGGAATGACCACGTTTTTTTCGCCTTTGCTTCACAGTAGAGTGGCGCAATTTGACATGCGGTCACAGAGTCTGTGACGAGACAACACTTCGAGGAAATTATGCATTTTGGACTTTTTTGAATATATTCTATTTGGCCTAAAACAACACAGATTTGAAGAAGTGCATTTGAGTGAACAGAAGCGTTTGACATTAGACACGGCCCCCTGCTGTGTGGCGCCTGTGCTGCACAGGTGAGCTCATCGTACCGGTTCCCTTGCAGCCGTGACTCACCGTGGTTTGGCTGCAGACGTCACGCAGTGAAGCGCGTGTAAACAGATCACGGCGTGCCTCACGTGTCCTCTGGCACCTGAACGTGTTCTCTGGGCTCGGTGTTTTGACTCGCGCCTGCCGTCGTCTCCTCTCGGCTGAACGTCCCTGAACGCGGAGCCGCCCCGAGCGCCATGAGGTTCGCACGGCGCGGATTCAGCGTCGCTCAGTGCCAGCGCTCGGTTTGTTTTGGTTCAAAGGTCGCGTGCTGTGAATCATGGGGCCTTTAAACTGGTGTGACGAGTCAGGATTAGCATCAAGCCGAGCGACTGTTGAACCAGGAAGCACAAAACGCTTTGACTCTAAGGATTAGGGTCATAAATGTGAACGAGGACCCAAAGTAAGATTTATAAGAAGGATAAACAAGTGTAAACGGACTAATCCACAGGCATCAAACAATGAAACCAACCTGTCACTGTCCAGAGTTTTGCTTCTTATATGTTTATTTACTGTCGTTTCCAGTAAAGAGCCTGATTCAAGTGTAAACTGGACTCTGACCTGTTCCAGTGTATCAGCGTTTGCTGACTAATCGTTTCCTTTATTCGCAGAGTCACTATGTAACCGGGCCGATCAGCTGCTTGTTGTTTTTATTATTATTTCGTACACAAAACCATCGCCCTGTCAAATCAATTACAAGTTGTTGTCCATGTCACAACAGTGCTGTTTGTTGTTGTGATCCAGCCAGTTTAGCTTTTTAGCGGAGCCGAGCCTTGTTTGTCACGTTATAATTAGCGGAGCAGACGGATGTTCGTTACATCACAGCCTGCTACATTAAACGTGGTTAAACACCAGACACAGCTCGACTCTGGATCAAGAGGACTCGCTAGAAACGTGTTGACGGTAGTCATGAGCAATTATGTGATTTCTCATATATAATAAATCATTTCATTTTGTTTTGACTGTCTTTTTCATCACATTTACTTCGGGACACGATAACTTTGAGTTTATGGTTCACTGGACGATACAAACTAAAGCAAGCACAGCAATTATAACGCCGCAGGGCTCAGTGCGCTCTGACTTAGAATATGCCCGGACATGTCTGAGACACACACACACACACACACACACACACACACACACACACACACGCTGCGGTTACATCCATCTGCTCAGATACAGTAGACTTCCCGTCCCTCACACTGACACTGTGGACTGTAATAGTTGAACAGCCTTTTCTCCAACAGCTACTGTAATGCACCATAGCAGGAAAAATTCTAATCACATAAAGATTCTCTTCATTCACTTCAATTTAAACTTGATTTCCTTACTCTCTGTTTAGATATTGTGAATCAATTATCCAGGGTTTCTGCTAGAATTATTTTTTTAATGAGACGAGTGGCTGTAGATTGCGTTTCCTATTGTGACTTCTCAAGGAAGTCTGCTGCTCAGTTACAGCTGCTCAGATAATATGGATGTTCATGTTAAGGAGTCCTGTTTATACTGTTAATCACAGATAAATAAACAGAACCAAAACTGCACATGACGTACGACGTATGACTTGCATGTTCTAAGGGTCTGGGTCTAAGTGAATAGACAAGACACAGTCTGACGTTCTGGTTAACAACCAAAATGAGATGTGAATCAAACAACTGTGATCTGATGTCATTTCTCATTTCTCTAGAGTTCTGCACTTACTGTGCATCCAGCTTCTCATTTTATTTAAGGTAGTTGTTCACCAGTGGTTCTGAATATAATGAAAGCAGTAAATGTGATAAAAATATATTGTTGGAATTTTCATTAATTATTTCCCGATTCGGACTTAGTTTACAGAACAGAGTGTGTGATTTTACTATGAACCATAAAACTTAATGTACAGTACCTGCTCATTATGAAAAGAATATCTGTCATAATATATTATGCAATTATGAACACAGAAACACATGCCACACAGAAACCATTACACCGTGTTTGCTACGGATCATTGTTATTAAGACACTTCTTTTTAAAACCCGTTTGTCAGGATTAATGGCTTAAGGTGAAAACGCAGCTTCAGCTACAGACGTAACACACTTTTATTCCTTAAAACGACTTTCTTCCATCTACGGTCACAGTTCACACACATTATAATTAAATATACAATAAGCTGCCAACAACACATGTAACTGCACAGCGCTCATGTAAAAAGGAAGTGCCTGGAAATAGAGAACCGGAGTTAAAAGTGGAACATATTTGTGTTAGTATTTACTTTCCTGCAGAACTGAAGCTGTGAGCAACCCTGGGAAGGCAAAAGGCACAGAAGTGCCTTGCTCAAAGACACGCAGGGGTTTTTACTGAAAGTTTGAATGAAGCTTTGCAAACAATACTTACGCTAAAAACAGACTCCAGCTTTTCTGTGTTAGAATGATTTGAGTTTGAAGGGTTTTTTAGAAATGTGTTCATTTGAGTAAACAAGTTATTAAGTAAAAAAAATCACTGAGCTGTTTTAGTCACTGAGGCTCAGATCAAAACATGTGTGCAACAATGTTGTGATGATGTTTTATAGCGGTTTTGGCACAAACCGACTTGTTTTGCGTCATGGCAGGTTTAGTGAATGAGCCTCAGATGAAAACGTCTACAAACGACAACAGGCAGCTACAAAGAGATGCAAAACCAGGAGAAAGGGAAACACAGCGACCATGAAACGCAGCAGCGCGGCTACAAAGGAGCAGCAGTGAATGAAAACACCCAGAGACTACGAGAGCAAACGGATTCAAAAAACTATAAAAATATATGATTGTGGTCGGTGTTGGTTCCCACTGAAGCAGGATGGAGGCCGCACAAACCCTCCGTACACCCAGAACGCAGTAAAACTGATGATGAGGAGCTCGCTGCCTTTTACAAGGTGAGGCTCTGCCTCCACCATCAGCGCTGGTCGTGTTCGAGCATTAGCAATCACCGCCGCACACGATGGAGCTCATTTAAATCCCCAGCAGCCACCGGTGACTTTTCTCCTCCACTCACAGGGTCTCCTGCGTCTTCTCACCTCACGTCTGAACACGTTCTACTCAGCTCGCGGTGGCGCAGGACACAAAGGGCGCGTTGAGGCGGAGGAGCAGCCGCCGGCGCAGCACGCGGGGAAAACGGTTCTGGACCGGAGTTCACCTCCACTTTCACCGGCGAACGCGGGCGTCGAGCGGGAGGCCGGACACAAAAGCACTTGTTTCGCTAATTCGGTGGAAAGTGGGTCACATCTCGCCCTGGCATGTGTGAAACCACGTGCACATGCATGGTTGTGACAGCATGTGCTATTTTGAAAGTAGCTGAGTAGGTAACATGTGCAACAGTAAATGTTTTACACAAAGGTAAGAATGACGCGCGATCATTTGCCAAAACATTCAATTATCTGGATTCATAAAACGGTCCTTTGCCACCACTGTGATGTAGTCAGTGCTGGTGTTTTACACTAATGGGAGGATATGACTTCAACCTCCTCCATGTGGGTTCAGAGCGGCCTTAGACTAAAATGGAGAAGCTGTTTGTGGAGCGAAGGCGACTGCACCGTTGAGCTGCTGTAGAAAAGAGGAAACGGCGAACGTCTTGGACAACGGGCGCTGATGTGGAAATACAACTGACGCATGATATCACCGACGGCCGTATGTCGCTCTGCTCAGTGGTCAACGTTGTCATTCAAAGCGTGTCTGTGGGTTCAAACACAACACGTTTACAACACTTATTAATACATTTGTTTTAGGGATGTTGCTCCATCGCTGCCTGTGTGCTTTTGATTAGTTTAGAGATCTTTCTAATGGTTTATTTGCTTTAATACTTTCTAAGACTATTGCCCAACAATAAACCAACAAAAAAGCAGAAGGTAAAACAAATGTACTGATGTACTAATTATTCTGAGAACTGAATTATAATATGATCCTAAAAATGAGCAGCAACGTGACACACAACAAACCGCCTCATACAACTGATGCTGCTGAGAATCAAAGTTACAAATGACCAATAATTACCTGGATAATTGCTACGTGTTTGCTCACGCATCACCTCTCTGTTAGCTTCTGAGCAATTTGCATGTGTCAGGTCAGAACAGCGTGGAGCGGCGTGTGATAGCTGTCTGGGAAAAGAGTGAAACGCTGGCCTCAGCCTGTAACTCATCAGATATTACTGAATTAGGTTGTTTGAAAGATAAAGATTGTACGAAGGTTTGAGTTGTTAAATAGATCATACGTTTGATGCATTCAAGTTCAAACACTTTAAAAGTTTAGGTTTGGAAATCTGACACAAACACATAAAATGATTATTTGAAACATCACAAGAGATTTTTTTTAATTTTAGGTCAATTTCATTGAACTCAGATCAAAAGTGATGCAACTAACTGGCACAAATATTAAAAATCCATTATTGTATAAAACCTGAAAAATAAAGTGAATCTGAGGAGACTCAAACAAGCTGTAACTCATCACTCTCCAAAGTGTTGTTTAAGTGTTATCTTCATCTCTGTCTGTTAAACATGATCCACTTGTTTAAATAATGAATGAATCATTGTAGGACGTTGTCTACCCACCATGAAAATATGTCTACAAGCGCTCAGCTATGTTTATATCCCTCTACAAAAATAGCCCAGACATCACCTGGTCATATTGACCAATCAGCATCAGCCTAGAATAAAGGGGCGGGAACTGTGAACAGTGAGTCACCAGGCAACAAAGGTACAAAGTGAACCCCTGGTTTTAAGTTTTTCCAAGTTTCTGTCTCATTTTGTTTATGTTCAACTGTTAAAGCCATAACTCATGTTCAGAAGCGGATAAATCAGGTTTATTAGGCCTAATAAAACATTCTCGCTGACCTCTGGGAATAACCTGTTATTAACCACAACACGTTTATCCTCCACAGCGGGTTTCAAGTCGATTCCAGCCTAACTGTTTGAGCGATAACAGCAGCTAAGAGGAAAAATGGTTTTATCAGTTCCTACCCAACAGTCGCACACAAGACACACGCAGCTATCAGAGCCGCGATCGGGGCTGTAGAAACTCCTGCATTGTGTTCTGATAAGAGTGACGTGGGGCTTCTGTGAGTCTTATCTGGACACGAGTGCAAATGAGGCCCATAAATACTGTATAGGAGATATCCGTATTGGACACAACCAGATCAGATGTACAATATATGCTGGACAGTGTTATATGCATGACTGTGTGTTGCACTGATATAAATCCATCTGTAATTTATAAGTATATGAGTGTACAGTAGTTTTCTACATGTGATTAATAAAGATTAAAGCACTCGTTTCATGGAGTCATTTGATGATTTTTCAGTTAATCTGAAGCAGCTCTGCCTCCATGTTGGTAAAGCAGCAGGGACACTGCTCAGATTTCATGCCCCAACACTAATTCACCACTTGGATGAGGCTTAGGACCAAAAGCCAGAGCCAAACCATGGGAAACCGCTGACCCCGGGTGGTGCTGAGCAAAGATTCTAACGTTCCCTCATGAGGCTGGAGACGCGGTGAACGAAAGCGGAGGGCGCCTTCGTGGCCAACTTTCCGCTGAGTAATTGTGAGGTTGAAACTAACAAGTGTTCATCTGCTGAGAGTTAGTGTAATACTGCAGGAGGGATGTGAAATGGTCCTGATATAAAGGATTAGAGTCAAAGCATAGCAACAACTTTCATATCAGAATAGCCTAAATTAATTTGCGACACTTTTTCTGCACAGCAGAGGAGACGAAGAACAGACCTATAGGAGCTCAGAGGACTCAAACTATGATGGACTTACAGCATGAAAACCCGCGGTGGTATATAATTTATTTGACCTTTTACATTTTAACATTTCTGCGTCATTTGGAGTAAAGAAGGCAGAAACTCAAATGTTTACAGTAGGTGTTATTTATGGTTACCATGGTTAAGCAGAAAGCGAAAGAGGTTCAGGAAGAGCTTGTCACGACTATTGCCACACACACACACACACTCACACGCATCGATTTCTGGTAAGAGCAGGGAAAATAGACACAAACACAGAAGCGGGCAGGTACGGTGCAGGTATTTACCCTGATGCACAGACCAGGAAACAATATGACAATGACAGTAACAATATCAGCATGGGTCAGAATGAACTGCAGCGCGACAGGAGCGTTGCTTCCTACATTAGACTCAATCACATGGAAGCAGCTCAGAGGACGTGCGGCTGCTGACAGTGATGCACGTTGGCTCGCTCCCGCTGCTTTAGTTACTCATTCAACCAACCCGACTGGTTTATCAGAAGCCATAGCAGTTAATCAGTGACCTGACTGCAGCCTCATTAGCAGAGGGATCAACCTCACTGATGGATTTACAGTAGCAGCAAACTAGAAGCACTAGTGCTGCTCTGCTTCGCTGGATTCTCTTCTTCTGCCTGCGAGTCATTCATGTCACGGACACTTTCATTCTAAACCTCCAGTGGCTCAGAAGATGGAGGTAACTTACAGGAGGTGGAACAGAGCTGTGGCCAATTCCAATGAAATGTGTCCCTCCCACGTTCATGTGACCATGAGACGTGCATGAATTTGAAAACAAAAAAAAATCTGACTGGTGACTAAACCGTTTCAGTTTCAGTTCATAGTGTAGCTGCTTGAGTCAGTGTCCTGGACTTCACGTGTGCATTATCTCAAGTTCATGCAAGCTACAGAGCAACCAGTTCACGCCGCCTGAGTCAAAGCAGCACCTCTGCCTGCAAATAGAGTCTTACATACATGGACAGCGGAAGTCGGGGACCAGGCTGTACTGACCGGTAGCTGACTCGCCTCGCAGGCCTTAAATGGGCGAGAGGAAGTGAAAGAGTGGAAGCGGATTCATCAGTGGGTCAATGTTGGCATTCTTTGCACCCTGTCCCGTTTTTATTTGTCTTCACTCCCCCAAGAACCTCTGAAAGTAGAAGTTGATGTATTCCCAGGCTGAGGCCAAGGAAGCCTCTGATTGGTCCCTGGACGAATGAAGGCGGGACCTACAGTGTGGTGTGATTACTGGTAAATGGGGACAGGTCCATATGGAAAGTACCTGAAGATTTCAGAAGGGCGAGAAGTCGAGACAGGAACAAAATATCTCATTGTTCGCATGCTTGCTTTGTGTGCAGTCGTGTGCTGCAGATCTTCCAGTAAAGCGTCGTCATAAAACACTGGCTCTCAGTCACACGTACTCAGATGGAGGCAACAAAGCTCAGCTTCAGATGAATAAAAAAAAGGAGAAATGTATTTCTGTTAAAGACACAGACGCAGTCTTATCGCACCAACTCATCCATACGCTGCGTTGTTTGCTTTGCTGCAGTGACACATGTTTTCCATGACCTCCTCCACCCCGAGGCTTTTAGACGTGGTTGGCCTGACTTCATGTCCACAGCAAAACAATGTCCAAGGACGGCAAAACAACATATTCTCTAGAAAGACAGGTGTGATAATTTTACTGTAGCTTATGCAAATTGCAGCACTGTTTATAGAAAACATACCGATGAAGTCTCACGTACATTTCCTCTAATTTTACTGTCACCGCTGCCCTCATTACCTGTGCTCTGCACCTGTAACGGGGGTTTTTAACTGAACGGCTGCCAGTCACATGACTTTTCGCTCTCATGCAGGTTTAAAACCTTAACGTTCAGTAAAATAGATTTACTGCCATCATTGTCGTGGTACAGTATTAAAACCAGTGCTCAACCATCGGAACCCATCTGTGCAAGACCAGGAAAAATACCAAAACCAGCAGCGATCAGGACCAGATCGCTGCTCTTTTGGAGGTTGTGACTAAGTATTAGTCAGATAGAGGAAACGGTAGTATTGGGAAACACTGCACCCGGCGCCTTTCATCCCTGCTGTTTCCAGGAAGCTCACAGTTGCTACATCACAGTCAGCTGTGGCAACCACTACGGGATCCTGACCTGACCATTTGTTAGTGCATAGAAATGCTGCGTCTTACAACAAGTAAAGGTCATAATTCAGGAATTTTATTGTGTACAGTGACCAATTTTGGTCACCGCTTACATTACTCACATTAACTCAACATACAACTCACATTATATGACTAACATAGTCATTACAGCACTTCAGTTTTTGTTTTTTTGGAAATTATGGCATTATGAACCCAGCTTCCTCATTTGCTATAATGAAATGTCTTAGTGTCCATTTCTGATAAATCAAGGTATGTTGAAAGGCAAATGTTAAACGTGTGTACACTCCACTCATCCCGCAGCCAACTAGCTGTGAACAAACAAAAACTGTCGTAAAGACGTATAAAATATCAGTCCACTCAAACTGACACCATGCGAAACAACATGGCCGAGGGTTTTCATCCAGATGTGGAGACTGGACTTTCGGACGTGACTAGAAACACAGTCAGTCAGTCAGGGGAGTGCATCAGGCCTTTGTCACGGTTTCCCGCTATGCTTGATTAGTGGGCGGGTGAAAAACAAGGGTAAATTGTGATGGGATCAAAACAGGAAGCACCTAGTTGTCTCCTGTGCTACAGAATATACAGTATGATATACAGTATGCTCTGCTGAGACCCCTTCTACAAATACAGGTCATGTAGTGCAGAGCTGCCATCAGCCGCTTCTTCCTTCGGTGACTCACTGACAGTGAATTCGCCATAAGAGCAAAGGTCCGAAGCATCACTTTTCCCTTCACACAACTGCTTTTTGTATCACTCACTCACTCTCTTGAGTAGTAATCTGCTGTAATTGAGAGTCAAACACGAAAAACTCTACCTTTCCAACAACACAACATCAGAACCCGACCGAGTCCAAACTGAGACTTTAAAGCTCCAGCCGCAGGTCGGCTACTGTAACTGTATGTAACACGTAAACAGACACTCAAAGCAACTCTGCAATAAATAAAGACCTGATCGAAGTTGTTTCACAAGCCTTTCAACTTTTCACGCTTGTCGGGTGCATCTCAACTCTGGGGAAAACGCAGAGTTGGGTGTAAAAACCTGCAGGAGGCTGCTTAGTAGCTCGAGGTGGTGGAGCAGCTTTGATATCTTTGTTTTTGAAGATTTGAAATCTTTTGATTCTGAAACCTGTGGCTGAGTTTTTGCAACAGTACCTGATTTTTTTTTTTTAACCCTAAGTGGGATTTAAAAGATCTTTCAGCAGCTTCACAGAGATTAGACGTGTTTGCGTGTGCGCCGTGTTACGGTTTTACAGCCAGGTACACGGATGATGAAATGTTACAGTGATGTGTTGAGGCGCACGGCAGGAAAGAAGGAAGTCTGGTGATGAAAAACCTCAATGTTTTTTTCCACCTCCACATGCTCATTTGTTAAAATGGTCTAGTCCAACACTCGTAGTGTCATGGATGGATGTAATTTGTTCTCTTTCAGTAATGATTATTGCACCTGCAACAGTGGCCAGAATCTCTCATCCTGAACATGATACTGTACCAACATGTTACTTGGCTCTGAGACGGACGCTTAACAGTAAACTCAGATTTAAAGCCTCACTTTCAAGTTTGCATCTACAGCACAACAGCATTTATAATATTAAATGTTCCATTTTTGTTTTCCTAACTTTAAGTCTTTAGTCCAGAGTGTGAAGTCTGACTTCACTGGGAGCTTGTTTTAGGAATGAATCATTCTGACCTCATCAGCTGCGCCACATATTTCCGTTTTTTATTCTGCTTGAAGCCAAATATGCAGATAGCGTAAAGGTAAACTTGTGAGGCGTGGATAATAAAGCTCATTAAACCTTTCTTACTGCAGAACAATCGTTTCTTTTGAGACAGAATAACAACAAATGCTGCCGTGAGTCACTGAATGATGTGTTTGCTCTGCTAACTGCTAGTGATTATAGGTTGTGTAAGACTAACCTGTCATTAACCCCGGGGGCACGGCAGCAGCCTGGACGAGCACCACGCTCGCCTGCGAAACCTCAAAACTCTTCATTTGGATTCTCAATTTCTTTCACGAGTGACATTGAACTTGATGAAAATGCTAATTTAACCTTTTAAAACCGGTAGTTCTGCATTTGGACGACTTCCTGACCTTTTGCCCCCAGTCTCATCTTTGTCTGTTACTGAGAAAAACGTAGTAAGAAAAGGAAGATATGAAAGAGTACAACTGGCCTCAAACAGCTGATGAAGCCAGAACTTTGTGCAAATCAAGCGCAGAAGCCAGGGAGCGCTTGTTTTGTCTTCTGCAGCTCAAAGCGCAGAAGGCTGGACCCTGGAGGCCTCCAGTGATTGGTGAAGCTGCACAAACTCACCGCATGACGGATTTGTGTGAAGACAAAGGATCCTGTGCATCCGTTTCAGCGTGCTGGTGATGAACGAAGCATCGTTAGAGAAAGATAAAGACAAATGTGTACAAACAACCATAATTAGACTCTCTCACTCAAAAAGTCACAAATGCAATGAAAAGAGACCAGTTAATAACAGGAAATGCTAAGAATACGAAAAGCCTCTCTCCGCTTACTACTGTAACTGATGCTTCTCTCAGGCATTTCCTATTTCAGGCTATTTTATGGCTATTTTTGGGCAAGTCTGTATTATAGGTGGGGCTCCCTCATTGTTTTTCGTATTTCCTGTCCTATTTCCCACACTGAGCCCCTTTTGGTGACTCTGGTGACCGACTCTGGCTTTACAATGAGTGAGTTCTGATTGTCTTCTGTGATTATCAATTCAGAGTAGTTTGAGACAAACTGGTTTGCTTTGATTTGGTTGAATTGCTCTTATTCGCCTTGCTCTGGTTTGGATGCGGTCTGTTCCCCCTTCAGGCTGGATTTGCTGGGATGGCTGTGGAGAGGTTTGGTGGTATACATTGGCCTGAATTGTTCCTGAGCCGTATATCTGCTTCAGTGGGGCTGATGTAATCCTGAGCCAAAGCGCTGCAACGCTGTGTCTGACACTGCAGCAGGGCAACATACAGACCTACTTTGATTCTGTGACAACACCAGGCCTGTGTACTGTATGTGCGCGGGCTCATTCTGTCTGAAAGCCACAGACATCTGAGGAGAAAGAGGAGGAACTGTCTTTTTTCTGCAGCGCTCATCAAAGGGGCCTCACATATCATAGGAAGTACTCTACATTTTAATGAGGCACTGCGCATAAAATTTTAAAAGGAAAGGACTGGGGTCACATGATGCAAGCTTTGGTGTAAAGAATCTGGCTCCATGAAATGCAAATAACTGAATCTGGCCCACAAGCAAGTCAAACTAAATAGTTTAGCATTGGTGCTCTTGACTGTCTGTGTGTGAGAGGACAAAGTCTTCAGCCACATCTTTAATAATAGGCCAAACACCCCACTGCTCGTCTGTGTCCAGTCCTTCTGTGAACGCGGATGCTCGCTGTTGGTGGAGACCAAACCAGCGATAAAACTCACCAACGAACAGGCAGGACTGTGCATATTCGACTTACACCTGAGGCACCGACGAATTGGTGGATGACCACACGTCTTCATTAACAGGCTAGAGCCTCACCGTCGGAGCAGCTCACGGAAAGGAAACGATGAGACGCGCTCGCCAAACCACACAAACCAAAATCACAATGTTAAAGCGAATTCAAAAGCCTTTGGTGTCCAAACGTCAAAGAGCTACAGTCATGCTAAGAATGGTCTACAGGCAGGTTTCAAAGTTCAGTTTCATAAAGTGTGTTTCATGAATGAAACACTGTGACATACTGTACACAAGTATGTCATACACAAGACCAAAACTAGACCACTTGACCTACTAGACCAAAACATACTATAAAGACTGATCAACACTTTGAAGACTTACACTGTGTAGTGACACTAACACTCTGGGACTGACTCATTGTGATGACTCAGCAGTTTAAATCACTTTGAGGTAACCACATGCGCAGCATGCATCATGTCCTAACATTTTGTTTTAACCCAGTGGAGATGCAAATTCACACACAGAAGAATTCATTGGCTTTTAATCAGCAGAAGGGATTGACACAGAAACGCCAATCAGCACGTCTGCATGGGTGAAGGTGCCGACCCCTCAGTCCAAGTCATTCCACAGTAGAGCGACTGTAGCTAATAGGTCTGAACGGAGCTGCTCAGCAAATACAGAGAAGAAAACAAAGTTCTGCAGCAGCAAACCTGAACCACTGATCCCTTTGGCTCTTGCTTTTATTGTGAAATTTCGGATAATTGCGGTTATTAAAGTGAGAAGTTTAAAGAGGAAACATGCGTTCGATGGAATTGCCAAGGACTCAGGCATCAGTGACACCACAAAACAAACACCTGACTCAATCTGTAACACTTCATGGTGTCAGCTTGTGTGTGTTTTATGTAAAGGAAGAACTCATATTTGAATTTCTAAAATGTAGCTAGTAGCCAAACACTACTGAAGTCTTTACTTTGAAATTAAACAGAAAACACAAACAGGAAAGTAACCAGAGCTTTGTACACACTGTAACCTCAAGTCATCACTACAGGAAACTTCTCATATTATTTATAGTTTGTGCACAAATGCAGTTTATCAAGTCAGGTTATAAGATTAGACTTGTTGCTGTAGCTCTTTTCCAGCAGGGTGATTGCTTGTGGTTTATCCGTGATCATCCAGATGATGATCGAAACCTGACATTTAAAATCAAACACCAGCATCTTCTCCCCGTCTGCTGTGTTTACATGTGCAGCTGTGCCTGCGCTACAGAGGTGAGCCCTCAGCTGATCCGAGTCCAGTAGCTTCCGTCTTATGTAAAAGCCGGCAGGAGATGCCGTGCTGTGGGACTGCACAGCACAAGGCACAGGGAAGAGAACGTGTGTGTGGGACTTTATCACAATCAGCTGCGCCACAAAGGGAGGTTATCCTGCTATCGCTGCGCTTAACCCGGGTTTCCTGCAGGGGCAACCTGCTCCAGATCACATCAGCCGTCGACAGCCTGGAACATCTGATCATATTCTATGAGATGATGCTCATCGCTTCATCTGTCAGTGGGCGTCAGGCTGGTATATCCTGTCGCTACGCACACAGTCAATAGAGGAAGAGAGAAAAGAGAACTGACTGGAGGTCTCTGACCACAGCATCCTGAATACATCGCCTCTCGGCCACAAACAGCAAAGACTGAGCGCCGACGGCTGGGCTGCGTCTCTGTGCATGCGGAGGCGAAGGAGAGTGAGTCGAGAGTGAAAGGTGCCGGCAGGGAAACTATTTGCACACCTGGTTCCTGTTGTGTGTTCCACAGTAGGTGCTGGCATTCTGGTGGATGCAGGTGCCGATTGCAACAAAACCACTAGAAACCACAAAGTCAGGCTATAAGTTCCTTCTGCACCAAGTGCTACGACAACAGTCCGGTCTCTAAATCAGTGTATGTGACAGCCTGGCAACAGAGCAGTGTGTGCACTGTTACACAAAAAACCATTACGTTGCACAGATAACAACTGGGCTGCCGTTACTTGCTCCTGACAAACTATGCGTGTCTGGATTTACCTGAGGTGGGACGTGAGGGGGAAGGCGGTCTGCTGAGCCCCTATCCACCCTCTGAGGCCCGGCCTCAGGACCCGACAATGAAACCTTCGTATCGTGTCAGCTGATGTGGCTGATATCTAACTGTTGTGCACTGACGGATGGCAGCAACCACATGTAGCTGGGTTTAAAGTCCACAACTTGTACATATGAAGATGTGGTAACAGTAGGGAAGTGCTTGGCAGCAATACAGAACACATTTGTGAAATCAGCTGGCTAGTTTCCATTACGTGGCTCAGCACACAACAGCATAGAGGGGTCAGGCCATGAGGGGTCAGACCATAAAGGGTCACATCATGAGGGGTCACACCATGAGGGGTCACACCATGAAGGGTCACATCATGAGGGGTCACATCATGAGGGGTCAAGACCACGAGGGATCAGACCATAAAGGGTCAGACCATAAAGGGTCAGACCATAAAGGGTCACATCATGAGGGGTCAAGACCATAAAGGGTCACATCATGAAGGGTCAGACCATGAGGCGTCAAGACCACGAGGGGTCACACCATGAGGGGTCAGACCATAAAGGGTCACATCATGAGGGCTCACACCATGAGGGGTCAAGACCATGAGGGGTCAAGACCATGAGGGGTCACATCATGAGGGGTCAAGACCATGAGCGGTCAGACCATGAAGGGTCAAGACCATAAAGGGTCACACCATGAGGGGTCAAGACCATGAGCGGTCAGACCATGAAGGGTCAAGACCATAAAGGGTCACACCATGAGGAGTCACACCATGAGGGGTCAAGACCATGAGGGGTCACATCATGAAGGGTCACATCATGAGGGGTCACATCATGAAGGGTCAGACCATGAGGGGTCAAGACCAGGAGGGGTCAGACCATAAAAGGTCACATCATGAGGGGTCACACCATGAGGAGTCACATCATAAAGGGTCAGACCATGAAGGGTCAGACCATAAAGGGTCACATCATGAGGGGTCAAGACCATGAGGGGTCACATCATGAGGGGTCAGACCATAAAGGGTCACATCATGAAGGGTCAGACCATGAGGGGTCAGACCATGAGGGGTCAAGACCAGGAGGGTTCAGACCATAAAGGGTCACATCATGAGGGGTCACACCATGAGGAGTCACACCATGAGGAGGGTCAGAGAGATCTTTCATTTAACTCCTGTTTCTGGTTTTAACTCATTGGATCTCATTCGGGGTCTCTAGGTTGGTGGTCCTCTAAGGCCCCTCTCAGGGCCAACTCTTAAACAGATGCAGAGCTGTTGTTGCCATGACGATCAAAACACAACCTGTTGTTCCCCACCAAACCTTAGTCACTCTAGACTCCCACCCTTTCCAGCTGCTGAGTCGTGTAATCGTGGAGCCTGTAATAGACCCTTATCAGCCTCAGGGTTCAGTGTTTAAACAAACGTCTTCCACATTCGCACATTGTTGGACGGCGCTGTTTTTTCAGCAAAAGTAAAAAAAATGCGTGACAAAATGTTTAGTTTGTCCTACCACCTTAAGAACACAAAGGGTCACCTTAAGCCACCCCTCCCTGCAGAATCCACCCTACCGGACTTCTCTGAGTCAGGCATCAGGCATGAGTTGGTTCCTGAGTCGCTCTTTTTATTTTCTTTCTTCCTCCTCGCTTTGCCCTTTAGTGTGTGTGTGTGCGCGCGTGCGCGTGTGTGCGCGTGTGTGTACGTGCATTCGCGTTAATGAGCTCTGTGTGTGTAAGACATATAATTATCTGTGTGTTTGTGTCAAACTTTGGAAGCAACCGTACTTTCCACGTCCTGCAGATTAACACACACACACACACACACACACACACACACACACACACACACACACACACACACACACACACACACACACACACACACACACACACACATACACAAAAGGACAAAGGGAAACAGGAGAAAGAAAATAAGAAGCGAAAATGAAAGATTTCTTTCCTCATTTCAGTCAAATAAACTTTTTTCCCAACAAAGTCCACTGACTCGACACCCGGCACCTCCCTGCTCTGAGTCTACACTTGATGCATCAGACCAGTGGAATCAATAGCAGCTTGCTGAACGTCTTCTAGTTTTCTTCACTTTCTCTGCGATGGTTGACGCTGCACATTAAAGAACAATAACAGGCTTCAACTGCCGAACGGGCACTGTGCAATAAATCACTGGAGCAGTTTAATGTAAAAAGTTGAAAAATGCTTTATTTACACCTGTTTAAAGTGTTTTCAAGACATTAAAACAGTATAATTATAATATTTTCAGTGTATAATATCAGTATAAACAAAGAGAGGACATCACACTGCTACAGTTTTACTGGGTCATCTGGAGTCAGACTCTATTTCTGCCTGAACTCCAACGGTCGCGCGTCACAGTGCAGCCATGTTTTCACGCGTGGCCTCAGTGATTCTTTTGTTTTTTGGGGATTCAGCGAAGCTCAAGCGGACACAAATCAGCGGCGGCGGAAGCCAAAGCATCTGCTGCACCCCCTTGGATGTTATCAGCCATAACGAATGGGCTGATGAGAACTTATCAGCGCATTCGTACGGACCGGTAGGTGCCTGCTCTGCCTCCTCGCTAACAGCTAGCAGCTAGCTAAGCTGCTATGTTAAGCGGCTTCGGACGTTATTGTGGTTTAGGGCTGGACAACGGGTGGGGGGTTCAGGTTACAGTTAGCTTACACAGTACCGCTAGCTACTTGGTAAGTTATTCTCGCTAATAAATCAAAATTAAAAACTTCGATCCTCCCGTCTGAACAACAACTGCTCAACAGCGCCCCTACTGACTCTGCTGGTTTAATCATCCGAGCCGTGATCAACCTGATCAATGACAGCGACCTACTGCACCTATTCACCGCTGCCAGCAGGTAGGTGGTCACCTACCGGTCCATACGTATGGGCTGATAACCACTGATAATGACCACTGAATGGCGTGATAACGTCCGAAGCCGCTGTCTCCAGCGGTGTTGATGGGAGCAAGCGCGGCATTCGCTCAGACCTCCCAACGCGGCATCAGCAGACGCCGGGCGCTCTCTCGGTTTCCTCACGGCCACGCTGTCCTCTCAAACGCCGGCTCTAATACAGTACTTCAGAATGAGGTCTTAGGTTTCACACGGCACAATAAAGAAAGGCAGCGCGCAGACAAGGCCTCCGAGCTCCACAGCAGGTGAAAGCGGGCGAAAGCAGCGCGGTGAAGGGCCCGAGGGTCGCACGCGATGCATGTGGACGCTGTCAAACAGGAGTAGTGTGGTACAGTGACGCTTAAACAAACATACACAAACACGTTAACGTTTAAAAGAGAAATGATTCATTTTAACCACAGGGTGTCTTTAACTTTAGCAGTCGTGTTCGTCTCTTGGTGATTATTATAATTCATCGTCATTCTTATCCTCAGCAGAAGATCGTCGTCGCGTCAGAGGCACAAACAGTTGCTTCCGTTCTATTTCATCCGCACAATGTTTCCAGAAAACTCAGAAAGTCACAGCGACGCTCGCATGGATCTTAACGCGTGTACAGTTGCAGCTGTGAACACACGAAGTGCCGCGTCACATGACTAACAGGCGCTAATAAACGGATAACACGACCTTGTCAACATATGAAGACCAGCCGGCGCCACTCCCTCTGACGGAACGTTAAGACCAAAAACCCAGAACGGCTACGCTAATAACAAAGTGCTTTGGAAATTTCCAACAAATTATGAAAGCAATTTAAAAAAAAAAACACAGATGGTTCATAGAACTGAGGATTTCGTTAACAGTTTTTTTTTCCTGCCTTGAGTTAATTCTTTTTTTACTGCTCCTGCTTTTGAGTATTAACGTGCAAAACTTTTACCAATGATACGACCAAAAACAAATAAAACCACTTAATGCTTCTTTTTAGGAAAACAATATTGACACAAACAGGAATCAGTGCTTGGTGTTGGCTCATTGTACTTGAGTCGTGAGAGTTACGTAACCAGATCTAACGCGTCAACTGGGTTTGGCCTAATTCTAAATTGATTAATACAATAAAGTCACATTGATGAGACAATGATCCAGAGTATTGAGCTATTTCACCCAAAGCTTGACCCAGGTTTCAAAATATGGCATGAAAGTAAAGAACATTCTGTCATTAAGATGTATTAGTTTATGTGGATGTGAAGTATGAGTGGTGATGATCTCTTCTGGCTGTGAGCTTCCATTCTGCATCAGCCATCAGCCCTTCGCTTACACCACACACACACATATTCATAGAACATCTTACTCTATTTATGTTCACACCAATTATTGCTCATATCTTGAGGGTGCGATTCCTGTGAGATGCTGGAATCACTGGTTCTACTGAGCGAACGGGGAAGACCAAAGGCACAGTTCGGAAGGATTGTGTCCTGGCTGCTTGTTCCACTTTGTTCCCACAAAACTTGAGTAGTCATGACAGTCAACAACCCTGGGTGTGCATTGTCCAGGGAATCAATTTCTGCACAATAAAAACACACAAGAAGCTAAAAAAGGAAAACAGGAAACTGTACAAGGCACATTTCATCTTTCCTGCAGGTGACATCACTTCCTCTGCACCGGGACAGTGCACACATCCAGGCTCTTTGGCTGCACTGCAGAGGCTCGGAGGCCGTGAAGGTGCAACTAAAGTGCAAACACAAGTCCACGTCTCCACGAGTTCCTTAAAAGTGTCACCAAATGACCTCCATCCGCATCCCGGAGTCGACTTCCGCATGCGGGAAGCGGAAGGGTGCAGCGGGAGAAGGAGCATGGATGCGAGATGGAGCGGAAGCGCTACGCGGGCCAGGCCCGTCGGAGGCTACACCTGAGGGTGGCTGCTGGCGCCGGCCTGTGAGTAGAGTATCCGTCCGATCACCAGCAGCAGGAGGCCCAGGCAGAGGACCACGGCGGGGTCCTGGTGGACGTGTGGAACGCGGATGGGCTGGATCACCACCCATGGATGCCGGCCCGCCACCTCCTGCAACAGACGCGAGAGAGAGAGGTTAGCGACAGCTGCTAACGGGACCCCACTAATAGTCAGGTCCCTGCTGGGGGCGTGCCAGATGCCACAGGGTCCTTTGATGAGTCAAAATCAAAGGGTCAACGGGCGTGAACACACACACACACACACACACACACACACACACACACACACACACACACACACACACACACACACACACACACACACACACACACACACACACACACACACACACACAGTATATTTACATCCACAGGAAGCAGGTAAGTATAGTTCGCAACATTACATCCTGCCACAACTTTCTTTACTGTCTCTTTTCAACATATGACCGCATGCAAAGTGTGTTTTACTGTACGTGTGTGTGTGTGTGTGTGTGTGTGTGTGTGTGTGTGTGTGTGTGTGTGTGTGTGTTCAGAGTGAAGTTGCGTTTCCCATCACATGTAGAGGGCATAGAGAACAAAGAAAAAAGAAAAAAAACAACACAGATGAACACGAGAGCGTTCATCTGGGAAAGACACCGCGTGTCACACAGAAACACGGGGTTTTGATGGCAGTGGTGGTTAGAAGCAAACTGGTGCTGGTATTTACAGCTCTAAATATTAGCTTATCACCTGCTGTAGCTACTGGATGCCTTCACTGTGTTCACCTCAACCGTTTTACCCGTACTCATTCCAGCACACGTTTGCACAGTGTTGACTCAAACAGGTGTTTGCTCGCTCTCTCCCTCTCACCCTGGCACTGGGAACCAGTCCATCACCAGCAAGTTCACCTCTGGCTGACAAGGCAAAAAGGGGATGCGCATTAGAAAGCTTGGCAGCGAAAGGAACACGCCAGAAACAAGGTTCCTGTTTGGTGGGGCTGAGAGTCGCTAAGAATAACCACAGGCCAGTGGGAACTAACTGGCCGCCGCGCTCCTGACGCCTTCGCGGGTTTGAATCCTCAAATCTAGCCGAAGGTGTTGCCACTTTCAAAACCGGAAACAGATGTTAGGTCAGGAAGGCCATCTGCCAAAGACAATGCGATGGGATGAGATGGGGTGTTTTTTCTCAGCATCCATTAAGGCCCAGTGAATGGGATGTCCTCTAATGCTATTTTCAGAAATCTTACTGTAACCCTTTTGTGATATGATCCTATTTACAGCTTAATGTCTTGTCTTGACGCAAATCCGTATAAACAGAATACTGTACACGGTGACCTCACACAGACAGCAGCAGACAGGAGGCCCCTCCTGAAGGCCACCCACTGTGAATGAAGCCGTCCAATCGCATCCTGACTCCCACGGCCTCGGACCTCGGGCCTCGGACCTCGGGCCTCGGGCCTCGGGCGCCGTCCAGGTTTTCTGGAACCCAGCTGCTGTAGCTGTAAAACCCCAGTGTGAGAAGAGTCTGTCGCTGAGTTTGGCAGCGAACGCCCGTGACTTCGGCCTCTGCTTCCATCCGGAAGCGCGCTCTCGGCGGCTACTGCAATCGCGCAGCAGAGCTTCCTCCTGAATAATGGCCGCTAAAGTTGCATCTTCTCTGGTCTTTAGAGGAAATGATACTTTCCTGTTGACGCGCTCATTCGCTTAGAGCAGCATTTATCGTAGCGCACATTAAAGACCCGCGTCCTCAAAGCACGTTTGGAAGCCAGGCACCACGTTTGTGGTTTATAAGTGAGAGTTTCTTACTCTGTTCTTACCTCACAAACCACTGCAGTGATCTGACTGTCACGACGAGGGAAGAGAGCGTGTTGGCAGATTTATGGCCTAAATACATAAAAGTCATTAAACTTATTAAAGTTCATCGTTTATGACACATGCGAGCTTTGTTCATCTATTGAGGCTTCAAATTAGAAACCATCAGCAGCAGGTTTGTTATGAACATACATGTTGGATAAGATCAGTCAGCGAAGAAGCAGATGTGGCCCTCAGCGGGCAAGCTGCAGGCTGACCTTTGACCTTTGACCTTTGAGCTGATGCAGTATAATCGGTAACGCTATCGTCAGGTTTGTGACAGGGTTTCATCTGGACAACCTGTAAAACCGATGCACGGAGCTGGAGGGACTCGGCTTCTCCCTCGCCTCGCGTCTCTCTCTCTCTCTCCCTTCGCAGTGGAAACATTGAGTCAGCCCGTTCCAAAGAGCTCATGTGATTTTGTTTGGCAACCACAACTTACTATGCTGCCTCTTAAAAATAGCTCTGTAAACAAGGCTGCACTCGCAGGCACTAGTGCACGCACACGACGCAAACATCAGCTTTTTCTCATCACCCTCCGTCCACCTCGCTCCTCCACTACGAAAACCTGCCCAGACGCCAGAATGGAGTCCCTGCAGCGTCACCATCACAGCGTATGAGCTGAGAAAGAAGCCAGCGCTGGCACCAAAGAACATAGAACTCACAACTACACTTTGTGAGCTGACTCATTTTTCAATGAATCAAGCAACTAATTGTTTCAGTTCTTAAAACAACTGAAACTGTGTAGATAAGATCTCTATGTCAGGCAGTTATTTTATTACTGCAGTATTCTTCACAACACACACACACACACACACACACACACACACACACACACACACACACACACACACACACACACACACACACACACACACACACACACACACACACACACACACACACACACACACACACCACTACTACTGAAGTTACGGATCAAAACTGAAAGTCTCGCATACTATCAAATACCAAATTTATGCAACAGTGTTTAAAACGTGTCCATTTCTTGGTATGGAGTCATTAGATCCGTCAGAAATGCTCGAAAAGGAAATAAAGCCAGTGACACTGATTTAAAACTTCCCCTTTTTCTTCTTTGTCTTAAAACAAACCTACTATGAAAGGTGGAAACAGAAATCAGAGCTGCATTAATGTTCAGAGCTCTGAACGTACAGAGGAATGGAGCCTGTACTTTAGCTACCGACCAGAAACAGCTCTAAACCGTTGAACGCTGGGGTCTCGTCTCCTGCTCTTTGTGCTCTGAACAAACAAAAACACCAGCGTCCCGCTGGCGACACGCAGCCGGTCCACCATCGTTGTCACCTTTATTTTTGTCTTCGAGACAAAGGGTTTCACCTCTTGCTGAAAAATGGCAGCGTGTTAATAGTTTAAACATCTGCGTGTGTGTGTGTGTGTGTGTGTGTGTGTGTGTTGGCAGGATGATTAGACCTTGTGCTTTGAGTACACCAACCACAGGACTGGGCTGTAGTGAATACACACACCACAGCTTAGTGTCACAGACACTGTGTGTGTGTGTGTGTGTGTGTGTGTGTGTGTGTGTGTGTGTGTGTGTGTGTGTGTGTGTGTGTGTGTGTGTGTGTGTGTGTGTGTGTGTGTGTGGATTCACGACAGCTCAGTTCTGTGGTTGGAGTACATCCTGCATTACATAAAGAGGGAGACACTCATCACCCAACAATGTCTAAACATATTTTCCTGATGAATTAGCCAACGCTTTACCGCTGTGTGTGTGCAGAGGTTTTTTTATTTGATAGCATCTCCTAAAACCAAGTGGACCGGGGGGAAACACCTGCGTTTGCGTGGGAGTGCAATCTCAGATGATGTGAGTCACTTTAAAGCCTGAGGTGCTGAGGCCCCGAGGCAGCATCAACAATAGCACACCTCACAGGAACAAGCTTGTTATCATTTACAAAAACAACCACGACACATGCGTTACATGGACACATTAGTCCATGTAACGCATGCGTGGGGTTGTAATTATAACGTGAGGTTGATCTAAGTAACAATAACTCGCCTGAGCCTGTGTCTGAGTCCCTCTCACAGTTATTAACAACACAAATGTTGGCATCCTCATGGTCCATGGTTCTGATATCTGTTAAATCTGAGTCAACTCCCCTTGTTTTTTCATTCTAGACTTGAGACCTGAACCACGCATTAGTCGACCTGTGCACCACAAGCTGTGAATTAGGACATCGCTTTGTTTTAGGACATGGCAGGACAGAAAGGCCAGGCTGGGAATCAGGTTCCAGGCCCAGGTGTTCAGCTGCCTGAATCACCCGGACCTCAGCCCAGTCCATCATGATGGACGGGATCCAGACGTGACTAACGACGAATCAGCTCCCCCAGAATCCAGGGAGGCCAAGGCCGGAGAATTCCCCCAAACAACAGGAGTCAGCGCTCGACTCACGAGGACACGCTTGTTCAGCGACACGTCAGAATGTAGGTCACGTGTGTTTTAAAACGCTCCGTGGCCAAAGGCATTTCCTAAGAAGCCCTTAAAAGGAGCCATCTCTGAGTTGGACCGCTACCTGTGTTTAACCTGAGCAGTGTGTGACTCAGAGGTGAGGCACCCTGCTGTGTGGAACCGGGCATGTTCTCCGGTCCCGCGACACCGAGGCCTCCAACGGGGAAGCAGCCCAGCGTTCCTCTTTCTCTGCTTCTCCATTGTTCTGCAGCTCAAACAGACACCACGTCCTTCCGGCTGCGGGTTCCAAACCTGCCTTGCCTCGCTTGTTTCCTCGCTGCTGCATCGTTCGGCTCCTGTCTAATGCTTCTAAGGCTTCATTCCGCTCAGCGCGGCTCCGTTCCTGCTCCTGAAAGCATCAGTCAGCTCTTTGACACAGGAGTAAATAAAGCGGCGATGATGTAACGTGCAGAAATGCTGCCAGTGTTGAAGCAGAAGCCAAAAGGAAATGAACTCTAACTGCGGCTACGCCGTTTAACAGGGAGCCCAGTCTGAGCGCCTTCAGGTATTTCAGCCCAGACAATGAAGTGATTATGTCTTGAGTGAGGCCGTAAACGCCTCACCTGCATGTCCCATCAAAGCAGCGCTGCCGCTTCAAGTGCACGTGAATCCAATAAATCGGCGCAAACTAAACGGTGCTGAGCTGCAGGTTCAGGAGGAAGCTGTTGGATCCACTTTTCTTTGCTCTGCTCTGTTCTGATCCGTCCTCATCTTCCACAGCCTGACAGTTACTGTGTTTATTTAAATTAAATAAAACCCTGGAGAAATACTTAGCACAGCAATAACAAAGTAAGGGAAAGTCTGCTCTCCTGCAGATGAAGCGGGCCGTGACCACTGGTTCTTACCAGGAGGTGGTTGTTGAAGTCGTCTCCGATGCGTCTGAGCTCCCGTCCGACCTCCACGGCCTGCATGTCCCCTGCTGAGTGGTGCTGCTGTGCACTAAAGGGGCTCGGAAGGCTTCCTGCAGGGGAGAGGGCACCAACGGGCAGATCTCAATGATAAATACGCATTAAAGCAGTGGTTTTTCAAAGATGCTTGACTTATTGGAAACCAACACGGTTCAGCAACAGGACATTTAAGTAGGATTCATTGATTGGTGCTAATAGCAACAGAAACCACAGACTGTACATTTATAACTATTGATACTGCTCCACAACAGCGACTCCTTGATTCCAATACACGGGTAAATTCATTAAATGATCCCGAAACAAAGTCATGTCGGGCCACAAAGCGTCACCTGAGCAGCTGCACAAAACCTCCTGGGATTCTGCCTTTGAAGTCTATAAAAAAGACACTTCACGAAAATGACGATCGCTCCAATACAAACATGAGACAAAGGTTATCGCTAAGATCTGGAAGGAAGTGACAAGAAGTTGGGAGGTTAACGAGCAGCAGAGAAGGTGAAGTTCATGAAGTCATGTGATGTGCTACACGTTATTCCTGAAGTTGAGAATAAAAACACAGAACTATCTCTAATGTTCTTGTCCCTTCGTTTAGAGAAGTAGAGCAGAGAAGCTGAAACGATGGACGACTTTCTAAGCATCGCACTGAAACTGGTTCATCATAATAAAGGTTTGGAGGAGGAGCGTCGTGTTGACCACGCGAGCTGTCGAGCGCCTGTGCTTTCGTGGTTGATCCGTCGCATTTCAGTCTGAACTGCACTATGACTGTGAAAGGCTCTGACCTCTTACTGATCTCCGGTTATGACTCATGTGCGCCGTCATGAAACCTATACTTAATATTTCTCACATCCTCCGGAGCTGAATATGCCAATATTGAAGCGGCTGCGCTCCAGCGGATCCGCGGAGGCGCTCGACTGCGCCGATCAGGTCCAGACGGGCTTTAATGGCTGACACGCAGCGCTCCAGGCTAACAAGCAGAGGCAGAGGAAGGCAGAGCATGGGGGGGGTCAACACACACACACACACACACACACACACCACACACACACACACACACACACACACACACACACACACACACACACACACACACACACACACACACACACACACACACACACACACACACACACACACACACACACACACACACTGCTATCTAGCGACCACCCCCTCATGCCTTTTGCCCACTCAGCTCTTACCCTGTGAAGTCATTGGATTGTCATTGTTATCAGTCCCTGGGCCTCCAGATTTATGACACACGAGCCCCTTTGCCCAAATATGGGCTCCTTCCTGTCTACGTTTTTACGACTCAGGCCCTTCTCACTGCTAGGTGCATCCTGCTGTCATCCTGTGTCAAGCCTCAGCCCTTCAGCCGCAGGTTCAAGGCTTCTCTGCGCTGTCATTTCATTTACCACTCTAATATTCACACTTAGAGATTTCCAGTTAGAGGGTGGTTTCTGAGGCAGCTCCTCCTCCCGGGAGCTGTAATAACGCTGCCATGGAGCAGCTGACGGGGCGATAACCTGATCTTCAGACAGACAAGCATTCCTGATACCAACATAGTGGATGAGATGTGCTGTTTATCTCTTATCCGTGCTATCTGATGGATGTAGCAGACTGGATGAGAGGTAAACAGTGTCTGTCTGCGTCTTACAATAGAGCTGCAGGCCTATTTTGGCTGCTGCGCACGCATGCACGCTGCTTTGATTGGCGCACTTAATGGGTGACATGCGCACATGGTTCTGTTTTGACTGTTATTGTGTTTGTCTCCTTCTCTGCAATGAAGCTAATCACTGCTATTATGTGAAGCCCAGAGGCTGAAATGCGCTCGGCTTATGGAGGTTAGTGCAGCTTCTGGCAAATGAATTAGAACTAGAACTAGACGTGGATGGGGTTAAAGCTGAGGTTTAATAGTCTGCGTCTGAAACATGAATTATGGCTTAATTTGAAGAGTCCGGGAAAATCAAGTTAGTAAACACTTCATGCCATTACATAAAGGATATATTTATCATCACCGAATTCACTGTTAGCTCTTTGTGTTTTGTGCCAAATCTCAGTCTCATGGTCCAAGTTTGTTTGTTACCGAGCAACGGGACGGGCGACTCTAGCCGAGAGTGAGAGGGCTAAAATCAGGGCTCCTTGTTGTTTTAAAGGCGTGTTTACACAAACACTATTTCAAATGTCTGTTGCTAGAGGTGACACACTTTAGCGCCTGGTTCTGTTTTTACATCCAAACCAGCACCAAAAATAACGACAAGGTCCGGGCGGCGAGAGGTGATAGACAGAGACCTAGTAACACGTTTGCGTGTCCATGTGAGACTTAAGCTCACAAAGGAACACGCTCACAGACACACAACATGTCATGAGACAATGGACTTAGTATTAGACAGTCTGCTCATCATTTGGAGGTATATCCATATGTTTAATACTGGACCACTACTTGTTTGACTGTGTCCCCTGCAGGTTGGGAGGGTTTAACGGAGGCGGGTGTTACTCGACAGGAAAGACAGTGTCACTACAATGGAATCGGCAGAGATGGGTCGTAACAAGCAGGAGCCCAAACCTCCACGTGTGACAAAGAACGCCTCAGCGATCTGGGTCTGGCCCGTATCTGGTTTCATACTGCTGGTGCACACCCACACATTTCAGCAGGTACTGCACCTGTTCTGTAACACTACCACCAGGTATTATTGGAGCCTCATTCAAAGGTAATAATGATTGTTTCGTGGCTCGATTGGCGCACGTGCCTGCGCGCAGGCGCAGAGCAGAGACGCGCTTCTACTCAGACTCCGTCGTCCGCCGACGCAGCGTTTCACGCATTCCTTCAGTACCGGTGGGTGCGCGTCGGCTACGCGCGCGAGGCGCATGTGCTCACCGTGCTGCTGCGCTCCCGCTCCTCCGCCGTGCGCCTCGCTCACGCGCTGCAGGGCGTGGTTCATCACCTGGCAGGCGGGACTCGGCGTCTGCGTGCTCGTGTCAGCCGTCGCTGGCCTCGGGGAACGCGGCGAGCTCGGCACCGAGTCGCCGTCGGAGGAGAAATATCCACTCGAGGGGCGGCGAGGGAGGTGGAAAATAGACCTCGTTTGAAACACGCCCAGGCCCTCGAGAGGCGAGATGGACCGGGCTCTGCGCCGGGACTGCGGCTCCGGCGGCTCCGGCGGCTCGTCCCCGCTGAGCTCGGCGTGGCCACGCCGCCGATCGCCTCCGCCGTGCGAACGCGGGGCTCCAGCGGCGCCGGCGCCTGGTGGGTCTCCCCCGCCCTCCTCCGTCGCCGTGACGGCGGTCACGCCATCGGAGCGGTTCGGTGGTCTGTTGGATGGACAGAGCGGCACCGTCAACCTGGACTTTCATCACTGCCCGAGAGCCGTGCTGCTGCGCGTCGACCAGAACCGGGACAAGCGGGAGCGCCGGACCTCCAACCGTTCCCCTCCCGTAATCACCGAATATCGCCGTGAAGAAATGAAACCGGAGCGGACGTGTGAACTAAATTCCGCACACGTTTGTCTTCAGTCCTCTGCAACGAGTCCGAGTCCGAGCTCACTTCCAGCCCGCACCCATAAGCGGGGTTGGGGCGAGGGTTTGAGGAGTTCACGGCGCGTGGACGCGCGGGCTTCCTGTCCAGACCGGCCGCGTCCCCATTGTTTGACGGGAGTTGCCTTTGTTTGGCTCGTGAGGAAAAAAATCACCAAGCGTGAAGGAAGCGGCGGGAGTCACTGTGACTGCGTCACACCGACTGAAACGTCTGCGCGCGCCGCAGAAACTCACCTTTTACAGTAAATCAACAGGCGCACAGTGATGCGGGTCTTTAAGCGTCAGAATAAACACTGAGCCACACAGTAGTTTCAGTTCGGGTTTTAATCAACGACACGAACTCTCTACAGGACCGTTTGACAAAAAAGACTCATCGAAGTGATATTTCGTTGTCGAGCTTCCTGTTTGTCCAGACTAAACTTCAGCTTCCTCAGTGCGGAATGCCAGCGCCAGTGACCTACTTCTGCGGAGAAGTTATCCGAAATGATCAGCACCAAGTCTCCACGTGCCGACGGGCGTTTTACGCGCCTTTACTGTAAACGTTGATCCCCTTTACGCATTTTTACGCACGGATAAACGAGAACCACAGCCGCGCTTTAAGCGGCGCCTGTCCTCCGGCCACGGGGACTTCTGAGCGCTCCCCGTGGGCTTTTGAGCAGATCCGAGAGCTGCGACGGACGCATTAATCGCGTAGGACAAGATAACGTATCGGCGGCCACGTCGTCGAGAAAGGAGCACGTACCGTAGGAAAAAGACGCAATCCGCAACTCCCGCGCCGCAAAACTGATAAACGACTCATTTTCTCAGGTTGCGCCGTTAAGGGTTCTGGTGTGCCCATCAGCACGTCAGCACCAGCACTGTGATAACGTGTAAGTGTAGGCTGTGCTTGTGCTTCCGTGGGCGACACGGGAAAACGATAGATAACGCGCATTACAACAATAAAGACATTAATAGAATTCTGCAGCAGTCGCGTGCACTGCGCGCGCCCGAGGACTAGTTCTGGTTATTAAAACCGAGTGGTGCGTGCGCGCCTCCCGCCGGAGAAGCTTTATTTTGCAACGCCGCTTCCCATAAACGGCTGGAACAGTTGTCAAAGTCTCCACAGACACACAACTACACGCGTAAATGCAGACAATGTACAGGAGGACTGGCCGAACGCGTCCAAACCACCAGAGCCCCTTCACGGAGGCTCGGAGGGACCGGCAGCGCAGACTTTACCGATAACAACGCGAAGTTTGACGTGTGGACCAAAACCAGTCGCGTTCAGAAACGCTTCAAAATGCCCTGACGTTATTTATAAAAGACCCAGCGCGAGCGATGCCGGATAGACACCGCGCGCACTCTGCTGTTGTTGTCGTGCACAAAGCGATCTGCACGCACACAACGCGTGACACTTGGACCCAACACGACGCTTATCCTGAGAAATACGCCGTCGGCTTCATCCTCATGCGCATGACGAGCATGATGGGAAGGAACCGAAGCCGGCGCGAGGTCCCCGGAAAGAACGAGGACCGCGCGCTGAGAGTTCTAAGGCTCCGTCTCGGTACAACTGCAACAATGTTGCATAAGAACAGACCGTCGTCAGTTCAATAGGTTCAGTTTTACGCATTCTTTACTGACACAGGTCCTGGGTAACATTAGCACAGGTTACTGTAAAATAATCCTGTGCGTAAAAGCAAAGCTTTTATTTATTAGCCTGTATTTAAAACAGTGCCGCTGAAGTCCTGCAGCATAAAGTGTAGCTGTGAGTGTAACTTAGAGAAACACGCACCTGCGTTTCCCTCGGCGCCACTCACCTTGGAGGATTCATGTCAGCGGCGAGACATCACCGACAACAAGTCTGTCGGCGCGGCACAAAAACTACCGATTCACTCCCAAATATGATCCACGGGTCCAAAAGCACAAGAAGTGGAATAAATCCCCGAGTCGTCGCGAACAGCAGCGGCTGAGAAACGCGGAATCATCCGTGTCGTCGGACTGTGGCGCTGAAGGGGAACGGACTCCAGCACGGACTCGCGTGGCGCGGCGTTTGCGCTCCGCCGCCGTGAGCGTCTTTATACTCCGCTTGGCCCCCCCCCTTTATATAGCAACATGAGAAGGGGGAGGAGGCGGCTGTGCTTCCTCCCATGAAAAAAAGTCTCTCTGTCTCCCCCTGTCTCTCACACGGGTCGTGCTTTTGTCTCTTTGTTTTATCAGTACACCAGCTCTTCTTGTAACGTTGTTGGTGCTTTTTATTATATCGATATCTTTATGTAAAACTATTTCAAATAAAAAGCTCCAGAGTCGCCTGAAAAAAACTTGATGTTGAGACATTTACCGTTTGCATTACGAAAGGGAACTTTATAGAAGCTGCAGGTGTGACTCATTCTAAATACCTTGCGTAATTTGTCCATTACATGTGTTTCTCTCTCTCTCTCTCTCTCACACACACACACACACACACACGCACACACACACACACACACACACACACACACACACACACACCGTATAGGCACACAAATCAATAGAGAAAGACAAAAGCACAAGACAATCAATCCCATTTACATGGGATCAATTCTGATCAATTTCTCGGAGTGTGGGAAAATGTGTGTGGATCCGCTGCTTCTGTTTCATGCCTTGCTCTTTGTTGACCTCCATCGTTTTCATGGGTGAAGTGACGGCAGTCGTGTTTCTCCAGAGCCCAGAAGCTCAGTTACAGGCATGAATCTTAGTCACACCTCGAGCAAAGGATGTAATAAAAAGTCCAATCAGAGAAACGTGAACTCCAGGTACAACTTTCATCTCCTGTGTTCGTTTACTCAAACTAATCACAAATAACCTTGTGTTTGTGTCTGCTTTTAATATGAGTTGAGGTAAACGAGGGCTTCACTTAGGACACAGTTGAAATAACTCGTTTACTGCATCAAAGTGAAAGATGAAAAGTCTAATAAACAGATTACATCGTATAAAAATGCATCTGAAACGTCTTCTGCGTGAACAAAGAGCAACATGACCCTGTCAAACTGATGTTTCAGGGTTTCATCCAGACCCCCAGGGAATGTAGGGCTAATTACAGCTGACTCACTTTATATGTGCCTGCATGTGTTTACACTAACGCCAAGCAACCGCTATTACTGCAGCAAATACTGTATGTATGAGATGGAAACCTGGGGAAAGGCTTCAGTCAATGACACGTGATGATTCAAACCACGATTAAACTGATAATTGGCTAAATCTACTTTAAATGTTTGTGTGTGACTTTAACGGTTAATGAGGATGCTCATTTAGTGCATTTAGGGAGAAGCCATTGGTTCCCATGCAGTGGAGCACGATGCCCCCCACCAGGAGGACAATAGTGACCACCTGGGCCAACAGCCTGTGTGTGTGACCAGGCCCACAACAATATTGACTGGCTGTAATGTAAGAGGCCGGGGAACAATAGCAGTGTGGCTCTGAGGACCTTCCGCCATGCTGAGAGGTCACCCACATGCATCCGTTCATGTTTTGAACTGGCTCCATCACGTCTGTAACAGAGGAACACTTAGTCGCTGCTGCTCCTTAATCCGCTAGGAATCGAATCCGGCTCAGCGATGAATGAATGAGAGACCTTCGGGTCCATTCATTCGTCTCCATTTGGTGTTCGACCGTTTAACAGCATGAGTTGCACGTGCTGGAACATGCGGCTGCGTGTGTTTGCTCATGGGCTCAGGCAGCGGTACGTCTGCTAGTACAGTTGTTCACAGTTTGCTGCAACCAAACAGCAGCAACAGACTCACTGTTGTGCACACAAGCCCACCATGTGTGAGGTGTCAGGATAATGAACCGGCTCTTACCATCTTCAGTCAATTGTGGCTGGTCCAAAGTCTAAATGAATTAAAAATCAAGTGAAGGAGTGGGATGTTGTGACGATCTTCGTGACGCTGAATTATTAAAAAAGGTACAAAGGCAAATATTTGGATTTCTGAACTTCACTGACCCCTATTGGCATCAGAAAAGAACTGCAGCAGCTCTACCTGTGTCAGCCTCAGTGGAGCCACGTTTGCGAGCCAGTCTATTTCTTTATCGTTCTACAATAATAACACACTTGTTAACACGCTGTTAAGATTTAAGATTTCCAATGTTTCAGGCCGAACAAGTTTCAGAATCAGAATCATTTTTATTCGCCAGTTTTGCACAAGACAAGCAGGAATTGTGCCCGATCAGATGTCTGTTCATACCCTCATACCGAACATTAATATTTACATGTTAATTTGAGTTATATAAATAAATTATATGCATATGAATAAATAAAAAATAGAAAAAGATAAATTAAAAATTGCATCACACATGTTTCCCCTATAGCTTCCCCTACTGTATGTGATGGTGAGTTCAGCTCAGACACAGCTTGGGGGAGGAAGCTGACTGTGTGTGTCAGGACCCTTCCCCCTCACCAGGCCACGCCTCTGCTTTGGACCGTGCCCACTCCCTCTCGCTCCCTCAGTAGACTCCTTGCACTTTCAGTCCAATTCACCACAACTGTGCTTCCCCTCTGCTTCCCAATATAAACTCACTCAGCCCATCAGTCTGTGCTGGGTCATTGTCTGCCTCTGTCATTGCCTTCACTATTGCCTTTCACTGCGGACGTTGACTTTTGATGGACACTGCATCCGGTTAGTCGCACACTGCTCGGCATATAAGACGTTAACAGGCAACGCCTGTCAATAATTCATGCTATGCAGTGGCTTCATGTGTTCATGCTATGCAGCGACTTCATGTGTTCATGCTATGCAGTGGCTTCATATGTTCATGCTATGCAGTGGCTTCATGTGTTCATGCTATGAAGTGGCTTCACGTGTTCATGCTATGCAGTAGCTTAATGTGTTCATGCTATGCAGTGGCTTCATGTGTTCATGCTATGCAGCGACTTCATGTGTTCATGCTATGCAGTGGCTTCATATGTTCATGCTATGCAGTAGCTTCATGTGTTCATGCTATGCAGTAGCTTAATGTATTTATGCTATGCAGTAGCTTAATGTATTCATGCTATGCAGTGGTTTCATGTGTTCATGCTATGCAGTAGCTTCATGTGTTCATGCTATGCAGTAGCTACATGCGTTCATGCTATGCAGTGGCTTCATGTGTTCATGCTATGCAGTAGCTTCATGTGTTCATGCTATGCAGTAGCTTCATGTGTTCATGCTATGCAGTAGCTTCATGTGTTCATGCTATGCAGTGGCTTCATGTGTTCATGCTATGCAGTAGCTTCATGTGTTCATGCTATGCAGTAGCTACATGCGTTCATGCTATGCAGTGGCTTCATGTGTTCATGCTATGCAGTAGCTTCATGTGTTCATGCTATGCAGTAGCTTAATGTGTTCATGCTATGCAGTAGCTTTACGTGTTCATGCTATGCAGTAGCTACATGCGTTCATGCTAACACCTTTTTCAGTTTATTCTCATTGTATGTGATTATCCTGCTAATCAGTGAATAGAAAATCTTTTAGAGGATAAAATTTAGAGGTCGAAGGACCAGACTGCTTGTTGCCTCCACGTCTCACTGCACTGCAGATACAGTAACGTGTCAGAGATAATTACAATAGTACAGTGTTAGTGTTGCCAGGTTGTTAACATGGTCCGAATGAGTTTTAGCAGCTCCATCCTTTCAACCTGAAGTTGAACTTGACCAGAGGTGCAGCGCTAGAGGCGCGCTAGCGGCAGTTTCAGTTCTCCATTTCTGCCAACACACACGCATTTTTGTCTCTTTTTTCATCTGTCATAACCTTAAATGGCAATTGTGATTTTCCCAATTGCAGTTTCCATGGTAAAGACTGAACAAACGAGGTAGAAAAAACGAGGAATATAAATATTACACGTTGATGGCTGATCTATAAGATGCCCGTTACAGGCAGTTTCAGTTCTCCATTTCTGCCAACACACGCATCTTTGTCTCTTTGGTCATTCGTCATAACCTTAAATGGCAATTGTGATTTTCCCAATTGCAGTTTCCAAAGAACAAACGAGGTAGAAAAAACGAAGAATATAATTATTACATGTTCGTGGCTGATCTATAAGATGTATATAGAATACTGTAGGTGATAGGATAGTTATGCTTTAAAAATGAATAATAATAAAAACATATGCTTCTCACAGGGTCTGAGACAGCGGCTTCTTTTGAATGTCTCGCCTTTCACATGTGTCCGTTGAAAATATTGCACCAAAATGTGAACAATATCAAACGCACATAATGAAAGCGTAGTGGACAAGTCTTCAGACTGAAAGTGGTGTAGGAAAGAAATGATGGTCTGCGTTTAGAGTCGACAGCCAGGCTGGGTATTGGAAAAGAGCATGTGGTTAAGTACCTCAGTGTGAACAGAGGAAATGGAAAGATAGACTTGGTCTAATAGAAGGTCTCTACGGTGCTTTTGAGTTCGTGTGTTAGACTTAACTGCCACGCGAGGTCGAAGCAAGGAGTGGAAAAACACATTGTGAGGTGCACACGGGTTGTCAGCACGATCACGTCTAAATATATCATCACAATATATCACATAGATAAAAATCTCACACGCTTCGCCACATGTTGTTTCTGACATTGGCAATAATCTCAATTAGACCCGAACGAACAGCTGAAGACGTAATTAAAGGCTTAGTCGTCAAGTTTGAAATCTAATGAAGCACAAGCAACCGCTGGTTCTGTGACCTTCATGAGCAACAGAGGTCACCAGTTTAAAAGGTGGTCATTCGAGAGAGCACAGACCTTTTCCATAGCAGCCATCGCTGCATTGCATGTTTTCACAGTTACAATCCAAGAGCCTCAGTTTGGCCATGGCCTCGTCACCAGCACCAACGAGAGGTAAACGGATCAGTAATGGAGCACGCAAGCTTGTCTGTTTAATGGAGCCGAACATGAGCAAAGTACTAATTCAGCACTCGACTGCGGAAATGTGAATACAGCCCATAATCAACAATGAGGCAGATGACAACCAATGTGACTTTATTACATTCTCCTTTGCGTAAAGAACATAATTTCTCTGCACTTCCTTAAAACCAAATGGGAAACATGCGTTTCTCTCGTCTCGTGCGGCACAAGCCCTCACACACGTACCGACTCACCACAACCCCCTTAAAACCCAAAATGTGAGATTTAGAAGGAAGGAAGGAGAATTTTAGCAGAAATAGAGAGAGTGTTTCCTGGTGCAGGGACGATGGACGCTGGAGGGTTTTACTGTCGCGTTACCTAAAAGACAGCAAACCCTGAGTCCTGTAATGAACTACACCCCACACAAAAGACTGGCTTTGAAATGGAGCCTGATCAAAACCTGTTTATGGCACAATAGAAGTATGTAGATAACATTAGTTTGTTATTTATAAGAAAGACAAAAATGTATTAAACGTAATTAAAACTGACAGCAATTACACCATAGTTTGTGTAGTTCCTTTAGCTGATGATGCAGTTTCTCAAGTTTAAAGGCAGTGTCCTAAAAAAAAAGCTCACCCTGAAATGAGGTGCAGGCGCACAACAGACAAGTCGAAAAAACTGTTGTAGTGAATGTACAGTCGTGATCTGGGCAGAAAATGCGACGCTTAAAATTAATATTACACTACATTATACAGTAAGCTGCTCAGCAAAGACTCACAGACCAGGTCGTCCGGTCAGTGTCCAGTACATGAACCTGCTCTAGTAAATATTATCAGATCTATGTATAACGGATCTATAATTTATCGCTAACAAACTCGCACTACGAGTGTGTTCCGCTGTGCGCCATGTCTGTGTGTGAAGTTTCCATAGAGAACAGTGAGCTGACTCAAAATGAGAACGCTGGGTTTCCTCTACAAGCCCGAGAGAAAGAAGGCGAGTGGAAAACTGCTTTCATGCACACAGACAGGCACAATATTCAACAAAACCAAAACCCTGCAATATGCACACACGAACGCACACGTGCAGTCAAACCCGCCATCCGTGTACTAAGATGGAGGGAGGCTCAGAGGACGTGGAGCGACTCGCCCTCTCTCTCACACACCTCTGTTAACAACGCTCCACTGGTTCTAATGAAGCTCTGGATGGTCATTGTCTGCACTCTGGGGTCAAAGGTCATAATTTTTTCTTGCAGCTGAGGTAATATTTTGGGTCTACATCATATATTGCTCAGCTAGTATTAATGACCAAGTAAGTGGTCCTGCGTTTGTGTAGCGCTTTACTGCCTAGAGGTACTCATTCACACTCACATTCACCCATTCCCAACTTGGAGTTCAGTGCCTTGCCCAAGGACACTCTGGCACATGACAGGGATCGACCCACTGACCTTACGATTGGTGGACGACAGCTCTACCTTTGGAACTGGACCTGGGCCACTTCTAAACGGGTCCTAGAACCAGCTCATCTGCTCCAACACGTCCTCAGAATGATTTAACATTCATTCATCTGAACATCTGACCTCTGGGAGCAAATCCACATTAAGTGTTAGACACATGGTGTCAAGACCATAAGTGCAAAGAAGAAGTCAGTTTCAGGTTTGACGTTTGAGACCAGTTCAGGCCTAAAGTGACAAATCGCAGATCTCTGGCTGTGCTGTGGTTCTAAGGAGCATTTAGTTTCCTCTGCATGGACGTATGATGTGTAGAAGAAGAAGCCCGGATCCAAGAGTTCACCTCAGGTGAAGGCACCCTGTGCATAAATATGACGGCACACACTCAGTGACGCCTTGTTTTAAACAAGTTACCTTTTTTTGTGGTGAATACAAAACAGCAGAGAAAAAACCTGCCACAAAAAAGCAGCGAACCTTGAGCGTTTGTTTTTGTGTTGTGTTTTTGGTGAACAATCCTCTTTCACACTGTGGCTCCATCTTTGCCAACATCGATTCATTTTCAGTTTTTGTCTTTCCACCACGTCTTCAGCGTCTGTCAAAGTGACTGCGTGTGTGTGTGTGTGTGTGTGTGTGTGTGTGTGTGTGTGTGTGTGTGTGGGGGAGGCTAAAGAACAAAGTCTATGGTCTGAAAGGTGTGAAAGCGTGGATGTTTTTTTTTCTTGACTGGCTTTACTTTACGAACCTGCATGAAAACAGGAAAAAATCGCATCGACCACTCAGAAATATAAACAACAATAGCACGTTAAAGCACATAACACATAAGTAACCTACGCAGACACAGATGAAGTGAAATCTGCGGCCGTGCGGCCAGTGGTTGGTGCCGCGCTCCCGTCCAGGTCGCGGGTTCAACCCCCTCAGGGACTGACGCAGGGAGGTTGCGTCAGGAACGGCATCCGACGTAAAAACCTTCCAAATCAATCATGCGAATCATTCGTTGTGGCGACCCCTGACAGGATAAAAGCCCAAAGGACTTACCTAGTCTAATCAATTAGAAATGTGACATTATACAGCGGTCTTGTGAAGCATCGTCATCTCACATTACAGCAAATATGTGAGTAAAGCAAGCAGCTGCTCAGATCATGTGTAACTTTGGGATTCAGGGAGCTACGTTCATTATAGGCCATTAGACTCATTATGTCTGGGAAATATTTAAATAAACTATAGTTTATTAAATGATACTCTTGTCCTCACTCATTGACCACATTCAACAGCTAAGTATTATCAATAAGGACATGTGGAGGTTCAGGTTCAGGTAAATCTTTACCACGTGAAGCCCTCGTTAGTTGAAGACGTTCCCTGTTCCTTTAAACTGGAGAAAAACAGAAGAGAAACGCTGAAACACAGACCACAGGTCAACTTGGTCAACGGTCCTGCTCACGGTCTGAAGCCAATGGTGCTAAAGCCCAGTGGGGTTCTGTTCAGCGAGGGATGCTCCAGAACCTGGAGTCGGGTGGAAGCGTCTGTGTGTCTCCTTTTCACCAGCGCTTCCTCAGGAGCCTCGTGTTTTGTCAAGTGTTTGTCTTCCCACAGAGCAGCGTGTGCGAGTGATGTGGTCACACACACACATGAGCGAGCACACACACACACACACACACACACACACACACACACACACACACACACACTAAAATGCACCTGCTTGCATGACGAAAGTTTATCAGCGAGTGAATCTAGTGTAAACCAACAACGCAGGTGTCTTCTGTGTGTGTGAGATCACTGTCGTGACTTTTAGGGCAGCAGTGTTTGTACTTCAACTACCAAGAGAACTTTATTAATCTCAATTGAAATCAGCATAATTAGTCTTTTGTGATACAGTTTAGTGTTGAGGATTCAACAATAGATTTTTATCAGCTGTCCTCCTTTAAATCAGCTACTGCTCACTTCTGAATCCTCCTGTTTACAAATACATAGTCAACCTGGGAACAACCTCTGTGACACACAACACAACACAACAAACTAATTTCAAAAATGAATGCAGGTGAAAGATTTAGAATTGTTTTATCAAATTCTTGAGCCACTTGTTTAAACACTGCAACATCTCATTGGCTTTGCCTCCCCCATGTGGATTAGTCTAGAACCACCTGCAAGGTTCTCTCTCTCACACTCACACACACTCACTCACACACACACACACACACACACACACACACACACACACACACACACACACACACACACACACACACACACACACACACACACACACACACACACACACACACACACACACAGAGTTTCTTATATTCAAGAACACTATATGCTTATTATCAACACACATTATTTTTGACTACCACATCTCACCGAGTTTAATTATAATGAGCCTTACCGCAAAGCTTTAAAGAGACTAAAGTCCAATCAACATCATCAGTTCAAGCATAAATGAAACAGATTCATTATCAACGTGAACATCAACATGAGGGAAGCAGAAATAGGGGTTTTGTGTGATGGTGTGTGTGTCTGTGTTTAATTACAAAGCTCGGGGAAGTCCTCTTGTTCTGGGTGTTTTTTGTGTTCGGGGATGCCAACCTCAGAGGAAACCCCTCCTCCGCCTGCCTCCCACGCATCCACCTACACAGTGGAAACTTCTGTCTAAAACCACTCACAGATACGTGCACTCATTGATTCATCATGATGTAATAGACCTCCTGGCAGCCACATTTGAGCTGAACCGAATGCTCCTAAACCCAACCCCATGAACACCATTCTTATCTCCATCTCTCCACATCACAACTGTAACGTATCCATTTTAATTAAATTTACATCATATCAGCTTGTGCTGACGACAACGACAATCATATTCGTCGTATCATGCATCAATGAAATTCACTGTTTGTGTCAATGTGTATCACATTAGAGTCTGACAATGTCTCCTGTGAATGACGAGTACAAAAAAGGTTATGAAACAAAAGAAAGTTCTGAACTTCAGATTTATAACCATTGATGCTACAGAAGGATCTAAAGGCCGTAACCCTACACCTGCTGTCAATAAAGACTCAGAACCTGGAAGTGTTAGGACGGCGATGGAAGGAGTCCAAACAGCGTGGCACACGGCGGCAGGCGTCTGTACATGTCAGGTTTGAGGATGCAGCGAAAACATGAAGCTGTGGTTACAGCGGAAGATAGCAGGGTTCCCCATGCGGGGGCGGAAACGCTTAGAACGGGACGTTCTCTTCAGAAAACACACAAACAAACAGTCTGAATCCACACGGGGAACAGGTGACAGCACAAGTCCTGCAGGCGTGAGTGAATGTGTGTCAGCAGGTCAGTCCCCGCGGTGCCGCTCGCACCAGCGTCAGGAAAATCATGGATTAAAAAAGCCTTTTAAACATTTACAGCCTCACGCCCATAAACACAACACACACACAGGTGAATGTTCTGTTTCCTTCAGCAGCATTCTCACTTCCTCATAGTTCAGTAGGCTTCTGTTTCTTCCTCTACGACAGTGACCACACGACACACACACACACAAAAACAGACACACACAAGCGCAAAAAGATGACTTTCATCTAATTTAGTTTCAGTATTGTGTCTCATGTGTTCACCAGAATAAAACCAAATGCTTCATATTCACAGATTTCTGATTATTCCAATGTTGCTTCTGCACTTTCAATTTGGCTTCAAGTTCTCGGTCCTTTCATCGCTCCTTAAAGTGATGGTGGTTGCGTCCCGGCCCAGGTTTAGAGTTGACATTAAGCTGCACACAAGGGCACAAGAGAATGAACTAGTTAGACTGTTAAACAGTTACGGATCAACAACCTTAAGACGCAGGTGTGTTATTTCCACAGAGAACCTGCACACAAGTGTGTATGTGTTCTTTATTTAATAAAACTATCACACATCCCACAGTAAAGCTACAATGAGCTTCATCACACAGCGTTCATTATGTGAAGGTGAACATTTACATGAACTCAGTAAAACAGAGGTTAAATATTTGCAAAGTCTTCAGCCAGTGGCACCAGTGTTTCCAGTGGTGGTCTCTTCTAATGCTAGCAGAAACATGACCAGCATGCTTTCTGCAGGCTTTTACTGGTGCTTTGTAATAAGAGTTAGAGGCAGAGAACAGTGAAGACAAAACGTACTCATGTCAAACATTTAAATCACCAGGTTGAAGTGGAATGAACATGTTTTTTACAGTTTTAAGTTGAACCGATGGACGAAACAAGTAAACAATAAAGTTATAAAGCTAGTTGTCCTCTGATGTCCTTCTACTAACTATACTGCACCTTTATGACTATATCACCGTGTAGCGTGTCCCCAGACACCAGTTCCAGTGCAGCAGCTCAGCTCTCGAGTGCCGACTACAAGACTCACATGAGGTAAATAAAATATGATTTGTTTACATATTGATTCAGTCAAACATACTTTTGAAATATTTGTTATAACAGTTCCAAACATACGCAAACACAAGAACTCACTGATATATTCAATGATTTTTAACTGTCTGTGTGAGTATTATTACAAACAGACTAAGTAGTTTTTGGCATTTAATTTTAGGAAAGTTTTTACTCTAAAGCACCTGCGAGTGACAGTGATCGTACACAGTGTAAAATGACATCCTGAAAACGTGACCTTCACTCATCCCACGAGCTTCTTGTAAGGATCTATCTGGCTGCTTTGGTTCCCGTGGGCTGTTTATGTTGATCCTGAGTGCAAAATGAATTGGCAGCACGGTTTGCACACCACGGCGGCCGACACTGTCTTGACTGGCGTGCGCGTCATATGACACCGTGAGATGCAGCCGCAGTGTGACCGGGATTTGAATGTGCCGCTGATTTAGACTTGGACCTCTGACAGTATCTGACAAACGCAGCAGTCGCTAGGAGCACAGAGCTGCACATGAAGGAAGCGCCGCAGAGGGAGAAAGTGGCTGCGTAGTTGCCTGTCCTGTCCACTAACCAACCTGAAGACGGAGAAAGCAAAAATATGTGTTATGGCTTAATGAAAACTTGGCCTTTTTTAATTTATGTGAAGATCTGAATCAAGAACCGAACCCTTACCTCCTATTGGTGGACTGACCAGATAGGGGATGGCGTGCAGGAAGTGGACTATACCTAGAGCAGAGGTGAGACATGTGGAGCCCACAATGTCAGAGGTCACCACTGGGATGAGGGCCACATAGGCCCCATCAAAGTAGCCATAGAATATGGAAAACGGCACCAGGAGGGAGAAGGAGTGAAGGAACGGCACAAACATGCAGCAGAGGCCCTCCATGCCAATGGCCACCACGTAGCTCAGCATGCGATACGGCTTCAGACACCTGGGAGGAAGAAGAAGCGTAAGGAAATCAGCTGCACGTTCACACGGCCACACTAATGATTCTAAGTCCTCCACTCACTTCCTGTCCATTATCCATCCGAAGGTGATGTTACCAACAATGCTACTGACTCCAAATATGGACATTAGAAAAGCAGCATGTTTATGGTCCACTCCCACACTGAGGGCGTACGGCACCAGATAAACCACCGGAGCGCCACAGCCATAGGCCAAGAACAGGAAGGACACGGACAGAACCAGGAAGTCCGGCATCAGGAGGAATCCAAAGTCTTCCCTGGTCTTCAGACACAAATAGTGGACTCTGGACAGAGTTGTAGTGTTTGTTGAAGCGTCGCTTGCTGTGATGCTTTGATCAAAGTGAAAGGCTCCTGTTGCTTTGGCTTCTCTAAATCTGCTGTTCTCCACGAGAGCATCCATGTCTGCAAACTTGTTGTTCAGGTTCATTCTTTCCACTAGTTTGGCATCGCTCATAATTCTGTCGCTTGCTGAGAGCAGCATCGTCTCTGTCAGCTTGTTGCTGAATAGAATGCACTCAGCTATCTTCACATCTTTCAGGCCCAGCTCAGACAGGCTTGGGCTTGATAGCAGTGCTATGTCAGCCTGACCCAGTTTGCCTTTTTCAAGTCCAAAGTTTTTGAGTGCTCCATTGGCTATGAGTAGCACTGGAGTGTCCTTTAGCTTGTTTATTTCCAACTGCTTTGCCTCTACTTGGCTGCAATCACCGAGCACTTGTTCAGTCTCTTTGGAATCTAGCACAGTTGTTATGCAATCTCTCTCCAGGTCAGGCAAATTGTTCTTCCACATCCTTTAGACAGAAAAGGAAGGAAGACAACAAACCGCCTTAAAACAAAGTCGGGCCTGTTATCAGAGCTGGAGAGAAAAGTATTCATCCTAGTCCTATTCCATTGTTGTTTGTAAAGGACTTACAGTTCTCCTTTTGATTCCAGTGGCCTCATCAGAGCTCCACAAACACACAGGTTTGACACAAATCCTCCAAGGATGAGCAGAGCTCCTCTCCAGGAGTAATGCTCTATAAGAAGTTGGACGGCAGGAGCCAGGATGAAGGTTCCAATGCCACTTCCTGAAGATGAGCGAATAGGATAGGAAGAGTAAGGACCTTCACAAACTGACAGGAGGAGGTGTAGAATGTGAAATGGTGAAGACCAGGATAATACATGGGAGAAGAAGGGACGTAAATAAAGATGTCTCTACCAGACATGGCGATGCCGTAGGCCAGCGTTTTCTTCTCACTGAAGTACTTCCCAACCATCGCCACAGCTGGTGTGTAACTGAGGGCAAAGCCAAGACCTGCAGAAAATGGATTAAGGGATTTAACACATACAAAACTGTCACATACCAGTGAATGTGAGCAGCTGTTGTACAACTCTTATGCCACCCTGGTGCTACAATATGTGAGCAATAGACTACATTTATTTGACAGATGCTTTGTCTGAGGCACATTACAATAAATCCATTCCACCTCCACAGTAACGTACTGTAAAGTGTCATAAGAAAGTACCAGTATTGAATGTTTACATTCAATGTTTACAATGTTGACTTTTACACTGTGTATCAAGTGTAAAAATAAAACAGGGCTACCTACGTAATGTCCATCTGCAGCCGTGTTTAACATTACTAATGTTTCTTGTATCTGCACCTTTACCTGTGAGGAGGCCCAAGAAAATGTACAGAGACTCCAGACTAGAAGCGAAGGAGCTGAGGACCAAACCAGAAGCAGACAGGAGACCTCCCAGCATCACCGTAGCTCTGCAGGAGAGGCGGTTCCCAAGGAAACCACCGAGAGGTGCTGTTAACACAGGTTGAGAATTATTAGAAACTTAGAAATGACAAGAATGTTTTTCACTGTAAACTCCAGTTGAACAGAATCAGGTCCTACCACATAGCATAGTGGTGGAGTCCACCAGACTGTGGATCCAGGCAGTGGTAGAATAATCCTTCTCAAATTGCAACTGGAACTCCACAAAAAATATGGAAACACACCTGGATACAAACAAAGGGAAACATAAGGATTTAGCACAAGATGTATTATACGGTTGGTGTAGTCCTGTACTAAGATAAAATATGATCATATAAGCACAAACACACACACTGTAGGAACACATGGAAACACCTCAGCAAGGGTTCAGAGTCAGCGGAAACAAAGAAAGCTGCTCACTGTGGGTTCACAGCTGAGCTGAGTGGTAATAGAGGCTTAACAGAACTTGAATAAAGTTGTTAATAACCAAGACTAAGGACACAAAGGGCAGCAATATGCTGCTCATAATCTACAGTAACCGTGTGCAGTACAGCACATGGACTTGATTCATGTGAAGACAGTGAGGCGACATCACCTGGTGACGGCGCGGATGCAGATGGTGGCGAGGAAGCAGCTGGCGACGATCATCCAACCCCAGCCGCCCTCCGGTGGGGTCGCGACCCCACACGTCCTCCTGTTGCCTTCAAGCTTCTCTTTGGTGGCTGCCATCGCTCCAAGTGGTCACAGGGCAGGCGGGCATCAGTGTCCCTTACGCTCGGACACAACGAATGCTCCACTCCAGTGCTTTCTTCTTCTAGGTTAAAGGAGCGACATCCTCTCCTCTTCCTCAGTCACTTTTTAAATACAGAAACCACAGCAGACAAAGTTAAAAAAATGTAGACAGCATGAATAAAAGCTCCTTTCCTGTATCTCCATTAACATTAGAGTTCAAAACACACTTATTACTGTTAAGAAAACACATGCCACAAAGAAAGTGTTTAGTGATCTTTAGCTGATACATGCTTTTATACACCAGGTGACTGATACTGATTTACTGCTGTAAGCATAAAAGTTCAAACCCAGCTGGTTAAAGTAAAACATTATGTTCTTGGTTAAAAATCAACCAAATGCAGCTGCACCACAGTGTCCAGTTCGAGGGAGTTGTTCCATCTGTGTTGCAATCAATGAATTCTATCAGTTAAAATTTAAATGGGCGGGTTTCTGATGAATGCACAGTACTGAAACTGTTCTTAATCTAGACATCTAGCATCAAGTAAAGGACTTATACTTAATTAAACTTTAACTGGGGGAAAAAAATTGCAATCTAATCAAGACGTTAAAAAACAGTTTGTCCTATTTTAAAGGCTCGGCAAAGTTATTAAAGCTCAGAGACCTCGTCTCCTGCCTGCATATTTATGTGATGAACACTAAAATATCTCACTTGTTTTTTTTTTCTCTTTAGAATTCTCATTTTGAAAAAACAGCAAGATAATGAAAAAGCAGCAAGATAAGGAAAAGAGCCTGTGAGTTGGATCCCTGTGTTCACAGGCCCAATGTGTGTGTGTGGCTTATTACATTTGCATTAAGGCTCAGACTTTAGGTGCACTGTGGGGGACGGCTGCCGTTCCTCTGAGAGCGCTCCAGCACATCTGCGCTTGAAGCTGCTTTGCTGTGGACAACACGTCCCAAGGCTAACCTCCACTCTCCGTATTGATCCCCTTAATGTGTTTAATGAGTTTGTTGGTGCAAAGCAGTAGCAGCGAAGCGGTGCGTTTCCATTTGAAGAGCCTTCACATCATCTGTGAAGCGTTTGCACTTCTGTCACTTCGAGCTTCTGGCCCGAACCAACAATCAGGTAAAAGCTTGAAGAATCTGGACATCCTAAAGTCCAGCTCAGTGTAAGTACAGTAATAATGAGGTTAATTACAGTTACAGGGCTTTTTAACGTCTGAACACCACTCTAATGAATCTGTAAATGTGAAGCCAGCAGCTTCATATTAACAGTGTTGTGTTGATACTGCTCTCGTGCACATGTGCAAAGGTTTGTGTCGCTTATGCCTTGTCATCAGTTGCAGAGATAATCTTGAAAACGAACCAGTTATAAAATGTGCACATGTGTCCGTGTGTTGATTGACAGCTCGTGTGTCACTAACAGAGACTTTCCATATGTTGCAAACTGGAGTTGAGCAATGAAAACTGCCCAGTGTGCACAAACTAACCGACCCCTGCAGCCAATGAGCAGCCGCTGTGGGACTTGATAATTAACGACAGTAAAGGTCCATGCGTTACAGATAGAAATAAATATTCATATTTTCATATATTCTTGAAAAAGAAGTGTGAGAAAAACAAGTACTGTGTTACAGGCATCATCATGTCTGTCACACGTGCACTTTGTTTCATTTTATAGATTTATTAAAAAACATATTTCTTAGAATTTGTTTTGTTGCTAAATTCATTTCATTTTAAGTCAAACACGTGAATATTTTTATATTAAGGGGGGATGTATCCAGAACAGTTAAAATGCTGACAAAGAGAAAAGGCAGAAAAGAGTAAAACTGGGAGAAATGAGTAAAGACGGAATAAAACACAAAGTTATGTCTCTGCTGACTTACGTCAAGGTCCAGTAGGTTGTTGTCCATGTTCCTGCTTCAAGTTGGGCAGAAACGCAGACGCGCCATCACAAACACATTTCAACAGGAAGTTCTCCCGCTGTTCCTTCCTCTGCAACCAGCCTGAATGTGCTCTGAAACTCAACTGAGTCTCAAACGACCGGCGGGAGCGGGGCGCGGGGCGCGGAGCGGGGGAAGGAGGGACGAGGGGCGCGAGAGGCGCCTGGATGCGCGTGGCCCCTTCAACCGATACGTCCCGCAACGAGCAGAATGCCCCTGGAATGTGGGGGCTCGAGAGTTCTGGAGGAGAATAAAAAGTACGACAAAAACCTTAAATACGACAATAATGTTATTAGTTTACTAATAAGTGAATATTAGCTAGTTCATTAAAATACTATATTGCAGAGATGAAACGTTTTCTTTACAGCAGGTGAACTAGAAGGTGATGTTCATAATTCTTATTTTGCCATTTTATAGTAAATCACTATAAAATAATCCAAATCTACATAACTGAAAATAACAGTAAACTAGTTACCAACGGTAAGCTAGTTACCAAAGGCTAGCTGTAGCTAAACTTACACATGAAGCGGAGATTAGGCTAGCTGTTTAAACCAAAGCTAACATAGTTAGCTAGCTCACCTTGAAGTTAACCTTAAGCTAGCTAATGCAATTCTGCTTTTAAGCTATTGTGGCTGGTAACCATGGCGACCAGATAAGTATAACGGTTTGTATATTAGCGTAGGTAAAGATGCACACAGCAAGTTTTAACAAAGCTCTTTAATTAAGTATTGTTTACTTCTCTTCAGTACCGTCAAAGTAGTTAGCCTTGTCTTTTCTTTGTTTTCTCACACAAATGACTCAAAGCACCCAGAACATGCAGCTTATCCAGTTTAGTTTAATTCCTTTTTAGAAAAAAAATCACTTCAGTACGTACACATTGCACAAGGCAGGGAATATTTTGAAATTACCGCATCGTCTGTTTTTAACCCCGTTCTCTTAGTTAAAAGCAGCAGGAGAACCAACAACCCTCACACCAGGTCACAGAGGAGCGGAACCCAGCAGACAGAAGTCACACGTGGACCGTTTTACCCAGGAGCATCCAGAGAAACACATCTGGAGG